>NW_005842081.1:2300406-2311990 GCF_000455745.1 Alligator sinensis | reverse complement strand
CCACAAATTAATCCTAGGAAACACAAGTTCCCCAAGGCACTCCAAAGTAGAGTGCCTTCATCTGATCCCTCATTTGATGAGGATTCATTTTTCATGCAATAAGCCACTTTAAAAGTGCTATGCAGCCATGCACGTGTGTCACAGCATGACTGTAGTGTGCTTTCAGGGGATGATAGCATGAAAAAATTCTAGGTGACACACCAAGCTGGTAATGTAGGATAGGACATACAGGGCAAGTGTGCCTCTACTGTATGTGGGAGCAGGGCAGTGGAGAGAGGTCACAGGCTCAACTTCTGCTAGCAGTAAATCTGGTCCCAAAAAAGAAACTGGCCTTTGAAGGTATAAAAAAAGGACAGGTTACAGCTCAGTGGGGCATTGGTCTTGAGTGGGCTCTCTAAGTCCTACTGCAACCATGTTGAAAACTGGCCAAAGGCAGCTTTCCCAGTTTGCAAGAAAGTTTGTCTTTTGACAATTGGTTTTGATCTGAATATGACTAAAACCAAAATGTTCCACATTTCCTAAAGAACTGGAAATCCTGAGAGGGCATGCTTACACGTGTCTCTATGGTGCCTTTGTTACTGCACCGTCATTTAGTACTTCCTTTTGGAAATACTAAATGATTGTGCAGTAACAGTCCATACTGCGCCGTGCACCATGTGCATGGTTATTTTTAGCTCCTACATCACAGTAGCAATGCGCTATAACGAGGGAGCTCGATGCTACGGTGATGTAGCTGCAACATCAAAGCTCTTGCCGATGGATGCTACCTTCCCATAGCACATTGCTACAGCGACATAGCGTCATATGTAGACATGTCTACTGGGTTTCATTTCAGAAATACCAACACACGGTGTTTTCGAGACAAAGTATGATTCTCCTGCAGAGGCATAGTAAGGCAGCTCTGTGCCCTGGGCAGCAATGGCACACAGGACAGCAATGGCGGTGGCAGCACTAATTTTTGCACTCTCCCCTGAAGGCAGCAATTGGGTCTGCTGCCCCACTCACCCCCTCCGTTACTCTGCTGTCCCCAGCTGGCTCGGCGCTGCAGCAGCTCAATGAGATGGGCATTCTTGCCATCACCACCATGGCTAAAAACTAGAAGGCCAGTTTCTTTGGTAGTTGCTCCGTAAGTACTTATTTCCATAGCAGGGAGCTTGGAAGCTGTGCTATGGCTGTCTACCCGAAAACCACAGATCTTGAAGGCACCAAGCCCTCTTCCTTGATCTGGCAGGTCTGGGTCATGACTCTGGGGCAATCTGAGTAGGAGGGCTACCTTGGAGCTGTCAACCATGAAAATGCAGGGTCCTTAGCTCTAGGACCAGAGTTGGCAACCTACTGTGTATAGGCTGTATCTGGCCTGTGGAGCCATTGGATCTGCCCCACAGAGCTTGAGGGCTTTGGCAGACTTCCAGCGGTGGGGGGTTTGCCCATGCCACAGCCAGGGGAGAAGGGACATTTATGGTGGGGGCTTGCTCATGCTGCATCCCAGCAGGGCAGTGGGGAGCTTTATTTGTGCCTCGCCGGGCAATCAGGAGAAGCAGTGGCAGCAATGGCTGGGTCCTGGCACCAGCTCGCCTCAAACCTGAGCCAAGTCATTCCAACCCACAACCACAAAAACACTGCTGACTGCTGCTCCACAGCAATCCACACAGTGCGTCTGTCCCAGACCTGGTGTCCTTAAAAACATGGGGAGCCTGGCCCTGGACTATCTGCCAAGAATCAGATAGGGGCTGTGCGTTCTTCAAACCAAAAGAAAAAAAAAATCCTGCAAAAATCACCTGAGGTGTTTCAGGTGAACTATTTCAGGTGTAAACACCTGCATTTCCTGGCAAAACTTTGTTTCCTCAAAACATTGCTGAACACCGATAATAATAGTAGAAGTTGTAGTAGATGTGACAACAACAAAGCAAAGCTGTGGTGAGCTACATTTCATTGTGAAACTAATATACAACTAGAAATGACAGTATCAAACATCATCTTTAAAAACTCTGCCTTTCCTATACTCTCAAAAGATCTCATTTCCTGTGTCTGAATGAAAATCCCATTGCTGAAATCCCATTGATGGGATGAAATCCCATTGATTTCAATGGGAGCAGGATTGGCCCATGAGAAAAGTAAAATGACAGCCTTCTCTGAGAAAGAGGCATCTAGCTCCATTCCTAGTTCCTGGGAATCTCTCAGATATAGTAGTATTTCCAAATGCTGCTGAACATTCTTAGTTCGTATCACTATGTACAACTGCATGCTCTTTTAATCATTTTTTGGATGAAATTATAATCCTCTCTAACGTACAATGGGATTGACTGGTAGGGGCAGAGAGAGAAAGGTTTAATGTGTATATTTCAGTTTTGTGAGATGCTCAGACAACATTATGTTGGGCACTGTATAAGATGATGTACCTACACCTATGTATGCTATTGATACTAAATTGCTAGGTCAGGAAGCTCATGTTTAACTTTAGTCCCTCTGAAGTGAGTGATGCTGAACCTGGGCCTCAGAGCAATTTGGATCCCAGTGAGTTTTGTCTTCTTCATACTAACCGATAAAAGTTTGGTTTTAGGGAGCCATGAAAGTAAAATAATTTGGGCATTAAGTGCCGTATAAAATATCAACCCTATTCTATATATATAAAGGGCTTGGTCCGTCTGTCCGTAATGCTCTTGGAGGGCACGGCTCCTGGCAAGACGTGGCTCCAGCCAGTGCTGTACGTGGGGCAAACTGCCCATCAAGAATGACGGCAGGGACGGAGTGCCACCATGATGGCGGTGGTGGGGGATGGAGCAGGTGGGGTGGGGTGTGGGGCTGGACACAGGGTGGGGGAACGATGGTGGGACGGAGCGCCACCATGATGGCAGGGATGTAGAGGATGGAGGGGACAGAGTGGTGGGGGAGAGGCCAGCACCCACCGCTGGCCTTGCTCCCCACCCCCAGCCCTACTCCTTGGAGGAGGCAGTGGTGCAGAGTGGTGCCAGCATGGCACTGTCCCCCCGGTCTCTGTCCCCACCATCATTCTTGACAGGCAATTCACTAGTAAAAGTGTTAGGAATTCCAAATCCTAGCTGATCAGAATAAGACTTCCTCGCTTAAAAGATTTACTGGTAGAACATTTTGTTTTTATTGGGTTAAATCAATAAACTACTGAAAGTTCACCAGTATCCAGTTTAGTCATCGTTGCTGCTAGAACCAAAGACTTTGTGCAAGCAGAAGTTTGGAAGACCTGCAGGCGGCATTCTATAAATACTGTATTACCACGACAACGTAAAACTCATTCCTAAATTGGATCAAGTGAACTCTGATATTTAAAGCATGCTCTCTGTTCTCTTCTTGCTTGCTCCCTCTCTCTCTAACCTCTTTTGGATTGAATCTCACCATTCCTTACCTTTTATTATATTTGCTATTTTTAGACCCTTCATCATGCTGAAAGCATGGTGATAATAATACATGTATAACCTAAATATTTGTGTCCATTTTAGTTTTATCATAAGGGATGAACTGAACAGTCCATCTACAATGGACATATATAACCCACTTGGGCAGCTGATCTAAGGAAGTATGTTACTCATCCCATGCAATAAAGAGAAATTAATCCACTTGCTAATGATAGTGATTTTCTATTTTATAGTGCTTTTTATCTTAAATGATTCCCAACAACCTTTATAAACCAGACGCAAGAATTGGCTGACCCTACTGCTGAAGTTCTTTGGAACTGAAGAAAGCAGTTGTTTAATAGAAGCACAGCAGTTTAGGACAAGAAATGAAAAATCTCATAACCTGATTCTTACAGGAGATCACAGGAGGATTTCTTTTAAATACAGTAGTGCTTGAATATTAGGCAGGCAAGATTCTTTGAGTAGATGTGATATCTTTTTTCCAACTAGTCAGTGGTCTAATAAAAGTTCTTAGCAAGCTTTTGGGTGCAGTCACCCTTTTCCAGGCACAGGGAGTCTCTGCTGGTCTGAGACTCCAAGGAAAGAGAGACGCTAAAAGTGAATTTTATTATGCATATCAACTAGCAAATACCCTAACACATAAAACACACTAGCTGATATTAATTGGTATCTGTTACACACAAGCAAATCACACTAAAGGTCAAGATAGCTGGCTCATTAAGCACCTACTTATAACATGTAGGAAAAAGGTTGTAGGGGACTTCAGTCTGAGTAACAAATGCTGGAGGTGTCATGCTGATGGGACAGCATATCTTTGTATAGGGCTACTTCCTAACACACACAGTGATAAACCCAGTATGGGGAAATCCTATGTTAGATCCCATCGACAAGAGCTGATTATAGAACAAAAATAGTCATTGCTTAGGTACAAGTCATGATGATTTAATTACATTTCTTATGTGTTAACAAATTACAATCCAAATTATGAATATTTACACACTTGGTACTTCAAAGGAGACAATTTCACAAAGCTGGAAACAACCGTGAACCAAGTTAATTGGGCAAAAGGATGTGAAGGCATGAATGATAATTAGGAACTATTGAAGGGCATTTTATAGGTATCCAGAAAGCCACCTTCCCACAATTGAGAAGGCCAGTAGTAATGTGGAACAAGCAGGAGGGCTCAATAAATATTTTTTCTCTGTATTTTAGAAAAAGCATCCAGATGAAAGGACCATATAATAACATGATTATCAGGGTGGTGATGGTGGCAGTAAAAAGCTTTCCAATCTAGTAGAACACTTTCCTGAATGGTCTTGCTATGTCACTAACTAGACCAAGAGCAGACAAAATACAGCCCTTGGGCCAGATGTGGCCCACCAAGCAATTTCATCTGGCCTGTGGGTGCCCACCAACTAATTGTACCCCACCCAGCCCTTCCACCCACGCGGGTGGGAGCGAGGCACCCACATACATAACCCCAATGTACTCTATTGCATCTCACTCCTATCCTCATGCACAGAAGGGCCCAGCCCAGCCAATCCGCAGCTTCCGGGTGGAGCTGCTGCTGCCACTGCTGCAGCTGCCAGGGGACCTGCTTGACTTCCCCGACATCCTGCTGGCTGCAGGCACCAGGTAGAGAAATGGTGGGGGTGGGAGCAGGGCCCCAGGGGTGGGGGATAAGATTGCAGGTGTGCAGGGGCAGGAAGCATGGGGCTGGGGCTGGCAGCAGCACCGAGGGGGGTGGCAGCATCACAGGGCTCGGGCAGCCAGGGTATGGGTGTGAGGGAGGTTGGGCAGTGTGGGGGCTCCCCACACACTCCCCTATGGTATGTAGCCCCTGCCACAGGCAGCAGCAGCACCAGCAGGCAGGAGCACTCAGGGCCCTTGTGCCTGGTGCAGGACTTCCCCCTGGTGGGACATGAGTGTGGGAGCTGCATGCACACCGCAGGGAGCCCTGCATGACAGAGGTGGGCCAGCCTGGCTGCGCTCCTCGCCACCATGTGCACTGCTGGCCAGAGCTGCACACCGCTGGCGGCAGTGCCTGTGCCGGGCACAAGTGCCCCCGCCTGCTGGTGCTGTTGCTGCCTGTGGTGGGGGCTGTGCACCATGGTGGGAGTGTGTAGAAGGCGTCCTCATACCCCCCCACACCCCACAAATGCCACACCCTGCCCCCACAACCCCACCACATATACACCCCCACAACATACCCTATTGCCCCCATACACAGCCAAACCCCTCCCAGCCTCCCTCAAATGTACCCCCACCTCGCCATATACATACCCCCTCCCCACACCCCATCATATGCACACTCCCACCCCCAACCACACCCCACACTCCCCAACACAAAATATATGAGTGAGATTTTATTTCTGAGTTATTGTGCAAACACCTCGATATACACGATGCAAACACAAATCATGACAAAAATATTTTCTGTAATAAAATTAAAATATGTTATAGTAGGTGTTTTACTTTTAGTGTATGATTTGGTTTTATTTTCCTGATTCCAAGATGGCAACTCTCCCCTCCCAAAAGAAGGATGTCCTTGGGCAAGGGGCAGGGGGGACTTCTGGTGGCAAAGGTCAGGGGTTAGGGCTGGGGCTTCCAGTCCCAAGATGGTGACCAGGGGGCAACCCATGCGGCCCTCGACAGCTCACCAAAACCCGTTAAGCGGCCCTCCAGCCAAAATAATTGCCCACCCCTAGATGAATCTAATGCTCAGTAAAGCATTTTGTACAGATGCACCCAGTTGGTCTAATAAAAGATAGCACAAAAATTACTTGCCTCTCGGGTATTTCCTGGACCATCACAGCTACAACCTACTTCTAATCTAACGGTAAGTCAGGAGATTATAGACATTCTTAAATCAACAGGTTTAGATACTGTACTTTCTTCTATACAACAGGCCCCAGAATAAGATATGTGCCTTGTTTTTAAACGCAGAATGAAGAAAAAGAAGATCTTTCCTTGTATTAAGTAACTGAGTAACAGCAGCTAAGGAGCTGAGCCTGCTCATTGTTTTGTTCCCGGTGTATTCGTGCAGACTTTGCCTTTGCTTTTGCCTGGCAAGTGGCAGAAACTGCTCTTATACTTCCTGCATATAATGCACACTCCAATTTCCAGCAGTTTTCTTGTTTTGGGGGGGAATAATTTTTTTAAAAGGTGCATCTTGTATGTGAGAAAATGTGGCAAACTGCATGCAAGAGTATTAAAAGTGATGGTTGAAATCTCTGAACTGGTTTGATTTTCAACAAGTCTCAGGACACTGAAGGAGTTTTAAAGGCCTGGAAGATGGCTGTTATGGCAATATGTAAAAAGTGTTAAAAGAACAACCAAAGTAATTACAGGCTCGACATGAATCCTGGGCAAAATAAGGCAACAGCTAATACTAACTTCAGTTTTTAAAAAAAAATTAAAGAGGGTAACGTAATTCATGCCAATCAGCATACAGAAAACAGAGCTTGTCAACCTAACCAGATTTTTTTTTCTGAGATAGCAGGTTTGAATGATAAAGGAAGCTTTGAACCATTATTTAGACTTCTGTGAGGTATTTGATTTGTACCTCATGATATTTTCATTAAGACATTATAGTGATACAAAATCAAAATGACATGCATTCACTGGAGTAAAAACTGACTACCTTATAGGTCTCAGAATAGTCACAATAATCTCACAATAGTTATAAGAATTTATTATATTTTTTCTGGGATGTATAAACAGGAGCATCGTATGTAAGACACGTGATGTAAACCTTCCAGTCTAGTCAGCATCGAGAAGGCTGCACCTGGAATACTCTGTCCGGTGTTGGACACCACGCTTCAGGAAAGATGTGGTCCACTTGGAGAGTCCAAAAAAAGAAAAACAAAAGTGATCTATAAGAAAAAATGGAAAGAATGGGGATTGTGTAATCTAGAGAAGAGAAGACTGAGGGAAGACACAATATTCTTCAAATATGTCAGCATTTGCTGTGAAGCAGGTTGTAAGTTGTGCTTCAAATTCAGGGGGGATAGGACAAGAAGAAATGGATTTAAACTGCAACAAGAAAAACTAAGGTTATATGTTAGAAGAAGGCCTTTCGAACTGTAAGGATGCTGAGGCTCTGGAACAGATTGCCTAGGGAGGTTGTGAAATCTCTATCACTGGAGATTAAGAGCAGGTTAGACATATCTGTCAGGAATGTTTTAGGAATAGAGGATCCTGCCTTGGGACAAGGGACAGACTTGAGGGCCTTCCGTTTCCATCATTTTGCAAAAATGGGGTAGTGGAGGATTGGACTTGGTAGTGGAGTGGACAAGGATTGGACTTTGGTGTTTACTAGCTAAAATTTTTATCAGTGGAAGAAAAGTTTATTACTGATAAAGTTAGCAGAGGATACAATGATTTTGGGAAAGTGGCGAATAAAAAGAAGATAAATCCCTGACATAGAGCACTCTAGATTATTTGGTTAGATGGGTGCAAAAATATGCTTTTTACTACAAGCCAAAAGTAAAGCCTACATCTAGAACTAAAGAGTGGAGGTCATGCTTACAACATCTAACTTCCCAAAGACTCACCCTGGAAAGCAGCAACTCTGAAGAGGACCTGGGAAGAGAGGGTTGCATCATCACTTCAGGCTTTATAATCTATGAATTTGAAATCTGGAGTTTTGTCTCCCTCTGTACTAGAAGCAGCTTGTTCTGGCTCTTTCCAAATTTTCACGTAGTTGGATCTTTCAGAGAGAAAATTGAAGACAACGGGTTATTAGACAACGTTATTAATAATTATGTTGTGATTAATCTTACTTCCGTTTCTGCTGTTTGCCATGGGATTTGAACAATAGCAAATGCTCTAGCTCTGTTAACTCAGTCTGAGTAAGATCATTTGCTATAGCTTGAAGTCTTAAAACAGGCACCTCAAATGTGTCACAAACCTGAGTCTGAGGTCCAGAGTGTCTGGCTGCTGGGTTTGTGCCATGTGCGCATTCCAGTTCACGAGGGCCTGAATGAACACTTTTGAAGACATCTGTTAGCAGCAAGGGCCCTCAGGAATGCAAGCACATTGCAAGTGAAATGGCTATTGCAACTTTGCAAATCCTCAGCTTAGCCCAAGGCAGGGGATTTTCTTTTGAATCTCTATCAGAATGGGCTTCGTTGAATCCAACTGCATTAACCTCTGTGTTACTTTTCAGAGTTTCATCACTTCCTTTTCTTTCTTTTAAATCAAAGCATCTAGCTTGCATTTCATTCATTCATTCACTCACTCACTCACTCATTCATTCGCACACTTGTGCTCTGAAATATTTTGAGGTTGTCCCTCATATACCATAGACTTGGAAAAAAGTCTCTTTGCTGCTTTTCTTAGGTAGAAGAGGCTAGGAATTCACCACTTTGGCCAGACTCGCTCTCTATTTTACCATCCTGGTACATTATACCCAGTTTTTGGAGGAAAAGAAAACTACAGCTTGCTATTGGCTTGACAGCTTCTAAGATAATCTTATCTCAGCTTTCATGTCCAATATCTCTCCCACCAACAGCTCTCTGGTGCACACTTATGATTTGACAGTTTCATAAAGCATACAAACTTCAAGTTAATGTGGTTACTCTGGAAACAGGCAAACAAGCAGATTGCAAGTTCAAAGGGGAGCGACTTTAGTTACATGCATAAGTATTTGCAGAAAAGGGCCTTTCAAATTAAACCATCTCACTTTTGCAAATAGTCTTTTATAATGAGCTAAATCATGGGTGTAAAACTCATCTGGCCGGTCCATGGGCTGGATCAGACCCATGGACACCCCCCGCCCACTTGTCTAATCAAGCAGAGGCAGTACCTGCCTGGGACACTCCAGGACGCCATCCTGTGAGAGTGTTGTGGACAGTGTGACCTGGGACCCAGCCTGGGCACCACTTCAACACCCCTGGGCTAAATAAAGAAATAAGGATGTTCCTAGGAAGAATAGTGTCCATCATAATCACAAGAAATAGAATATAGTACAACTGATACACTGGAAAGCACTTTACCAACAACAAAACATTATTATTATATCACAGCATCATCTATGACAACACTTATATTGCAACAGGATCTAGAGACCAATCAGGTTGTGGACTTGTGCTACTTGCTGTACAAACAAAATAATGACATCCCTGTTCTAAAATGGTATTAAGGGTAATTATATTTTATTCCCCAAAGAGGCTCTAGGTATTCATGAGCATGGCACAAGAAGCACTCCAGGGACAGCCACTGACCAGACAAGCTCTGCTGCACGTGCCCTGCACCTCCCTGTCCCTCCCCTCACCCTCAGCTGGCCCTCAGGCAGGTCCCCCCCCACACACGTGCCCCATACAGGCAGGCCCCCCCCCACACACGTGCCCCACCCATCTGCCGCCTGTCCTGCCCTCCCCTCCCCTCCCCTCCCCTCCCCCATGGCTAGCTCCCAGGCAGCCCCTGCTACATGTGCACACCCCCACTCCACACACACCCATACTACTCCCCCCACCCCCACAGGGCAGGGCATGCAGAGAGTGGATCACACCTGTCCCACTCCTGAACACTGCTCCCCATCAACCCAATGCCCCATAGGGAGTTGTGGTGAATTGTTGTGGGGTGGGGGCATGACCTGGCCCATGACAGCTCATCAAAACTCCCTATGTGGCCCTTGGGCCCAAATAATTGCCCACTCCTGGTTTAGGCAGGTTGGAGTTGTGTCAAGTTTGTGTCTATGTTAAACAGAAACAAACTCAAATCTTTTCTCGAGACTGTGAGAAATAATGCATAAAAGAGTCTGGGTCCTACATACCAAACGAATCACCTTCTTTCTTATGCCCCATCACAATGCCCAGAGTCAGCTGAGAGCAACCTCCTGAAGTACCATCAATACACCAAGTCTGCTTTGGGGACATGTTCTCATTCCTCAGCTCTGGAATTCTCTCTCTCTTTAGGCCCACCACTGCCTAAGCCTGGGCACCTTTCAGAAGTGCTGTAAGACCGTCCCATGTGGGCAGGCATGTAGGGGATAAAGATCAGCTGGGATGTTGCTTGGGGGCTTGTTTATGTTGATGCTCTAGTTGCCTTTTAACCTGTTTTGTCTCCTGTTGGCTCTCCTGTGTTATAAATTATTCTGCTGTCTTATATAGTAAGCCACCTTGACCCTTTTTGGGGGAAAGGGTAGCATATAATTCAAATCAACTAATCAAGAACTGATTGAAATTTTTCAACAGCAACCAAAAGAAGGATGATATTTTTTATGAACTTATTTGCAAAAACTAATTCCATTTTTTTTTTATCAGTCAATGTTACTGGTTCTGTTGAGGGGGCTGTTGGGTAGATTGCACATATACCCATGGAGCCTGCAGCAAGGAGGATTCCCAGCATCACTTTGCCTGTTTATCTTACTTTAGATCTGCTGTTTTTCCCTGTTTCTTGGCTTTTCAGGTAAGCTCTTCAGGCTAACGATCCAGGCCGTCGTTTCTTTTCCATCTGTTTGCAACATAACAAAACCACGTGCCCAAGGATAACAAAAAATTGTTTTTTAGATATATAGGGAGTAAAAGGAAGGCCCAGGGAGGAATAGGACCCCTACGAAATGGGCAGAAGCAATTGGTGATGGACAGGGGGGACAAGGCTGAACTCCTCAATGAGTTTTTTGCCTCAGTGTTCCTAAGTGAGGGGCATGACAAGTATCTCACTGGGATTGTAGAGAGGCAGCAGCAGGGCGCCAGACTTCCATGCGTAGACCCTGAGATGGTGCAGAGTCACTTGGAGGAACTGGATGCCTTTAAGTCGGCAGGCCCGGATGAGCTCCATCCGAGGGTACTGAAGGCACTGGCCGACGTCATTGCACAGCCACTGGCGGGAATATTTGAACACTCGTGGTGCACGGGCCAAGTCTCGGAGGACTGGAAAAGGGCCGATGTGGTCCCCATTTTCAAGAAGGGCAGGAAGGAGGACCCAGGCAACTATAGGCCAGTCAGTCTCATCTCCATCCTTGGCAAAGTCTTTGAAAAAATTATCAAGGCTCACATTTGTGAGAGCCCGGCAGGACAAATTATGCTGAGAGGAAACCAGCACGGGTTCATAGCAGGCAGACCATGCCTGACTAATCTAGTCTTTTTTTATGACCAGGTTACGAAATGCCTGGACACAGGAGGAAGGGTGGATGTCGTATACTTAAACTTCAGGAAGGCCTTCGATATGGTATCCCACCCCATACTGGT
>NW_005842081.1:2296544-2299640 GCF_000455745.1 Alligator sinensis | reverse complement strand
GGACATTAGGAAGAACTTCTTCACAGTTCGAGTGGCCAAGGTCTGGAACGGGCTCCCAAGGGAGGTGGTGCTCTCCCCTACCCTGGGGGTCTTCAAGAGGAGGTTAGATAGGCATCTAGCTGGGGTCATCTAAACCCAGCACACTTTCCTGCCTATGCAGGGGGTTGGACTCGATGATCTATTACGGTCCCTTCCGACCCTAGCATCTATGAATCTATGAATCTAAGGGTACTAACATGATTGGAGAATTGAGCCAAAAGGAATCTCATGAGGTCCAACAAGGACAAAGTGCAAAGTCCTGCAATTAGGACAGAACAGTCCCATGCTCCGGTACAGGTTGGGGGCTGACTGGCTAGGCAGCAGCTCTGCAGAAGAGAACCTGGGGGTTACAGTGGACAATAAGCTGAATATGAGCCAGCAGTGTGCCCTTGATGCCAGGAAAGCTAATGGCATACTGGGCTGTATTGGTAGGAGTGTTGTCAGTAGGTCCAGGGAAGTGATTTTTCCCCCCACTCAGCACTGGTGAGGCCAGGACTGTGTTCAGTTTTTAGGTCCCCCCATTACAAAAAGTATGTGGACAAATTGGAGAAAGTCCAGTGGAGGGTGACAAAAATGGTTCAGGGGCTGGGAGACATGACTTATGAGGAAAGACTGGGGGAACTAGGTTGATTTAGTCTAGAGAAGGGGAGAGCGAGAGGAGATTTAATAGTAGTCTTGAACTACCTGAAGTGGGGTTTGAAAGAGGATGGAGTTAGGCTATTCTCAGTGATAGCAGATGACAGAACAAGGAGCAATGGTCTCAAGTTAAAGCAAAGGAAGTTTAGGTTAGATATTAGGAAGGATTTTCTCACTAGAAAGGTAGTAAAACACTGAAACAGGTTACTCAAAGAGGTGGGGGTAGCTCCATCCTTGAGGGTTTTCAAAACCCAGCAAGACAAAGCTTTGGCTGGGATGATCTAGTTGGGGATGGGTCTGCTTTGAGCAAGGGGTTAGATTAGATGACCTCCTGAGGTCCCTTCCAGCCCTAACATTCTCTGATCCTGTGATACTAACAACCACTGATATGTATGTAAGACAAAGTACATTCCTGATTCATAAGAGTGGCCATGGAGGGAAAAACAAGTCTTAAGGAGGGATTTAGGAAAGGATCATAGGAAAGTCAGGCTGAAAGGGACTTCACAAGTTCATCTAGTTCAACTCCCTGCTCAAGGCAGGATTGTCCTTGACAAGAGAGAACAGCAATTAGGCAGGCTACTGGGAACATGCTCGATACACAGAAATAGACTGGAAATTGGTGCTGAGATTGTGAATAAACGGCATGAAAGGGGAATCCATGTCAGAGAGCATTGTAGCTGTTTACTTAAGAGTGCTGCTACCATAGACCAAGGGGAAGAGCTGTGTGCAAAAAACAATAAATCAGTGACAAATTATAGTTGTCCTCCTTAATACCCTGTCTAGATTATGACAACAAGAGGAGCCATCTATTTAAAAATAATCAGCCTGGGAAAAAGGGAGCAAGATTATCCTGATTGATAGGACTTTGTCATTGTAGTGCTGACCTGCTAAATTGGCGAAATTAAAACCCTGCCGCTATATGCCATGAAGGGCTAACCATTATTTCCCCGGCACAGCAGAGCAATTGGATCACTCTGAATGAACAGTCTGAACACTCTAAGCAATTACTTCTGCTTTGCAAGGATTTTAATACTGCCAGCAACAGCCACTGTGTCCTTATTGCACCTAAGTGCAGAATCATGAAGTGGTTTTTACTAACAACAGCCTCACGTTAACCTGCAGCAAGCAGAGTGAGTCTGAGGACACTGTTCTTCACTGGAGTCATGTGCTCAGGAAGTGAAATAGCCCTACTGTTTTAAAGACTTGGCTGATTACAGAGAGATAAGAGCCTGTGCTAATGGTACTGGCAAGGCAGCCAGAACTACTCTAGATACTACTGAAGATGGGGTTTTGTTGTTGTTGTTGTTGTGTTGGAAATCAAGTCCTTGCTCACATAAGAAGTGATTGCTGTTGTGTTGTGTATTGGGACAAGAAAATGCAATTGCTTTCTCGGTGGCAGGTTACAGAGCAGTATAGCAGCTATGTGCGTGTGTCTACACCCGTGGCACATTCAGTCCCCTGGCTCGCTAGATGCACTTTTCTGTCTTTGGTGAGTTTGCCAGTAACTCTGGGTAAGGAAGAAGAGATAAGACAGTGGGAATAAATAAGTGTTTTTGAACTGTAGGAAACCAGAAGTCAAGTACTGACAAACTTGGTCGATAACAGAAGCAAGCGCTGAAAACTACTTGCTGTAGCTGCTTCTGTGAAACTCCTGAGAAAAGCCCTTTAAAAAGCAAAAGGGAGCAGCACTTAAAGGAGAAAGTAAGAACTCTGTGAACGTCCTGTAAAAGACTGGGACTGTTACAGAAAGCAAGAGAGGGAGATGGCAAAGTGAAAAGCCTGGAGACTGGGACACATATTCTAAGGATTTTCCAGTCTATTTTGTGTAGACCATTTTAGCTCATCTCATGGATGTTTCTGTCCTCACAACACAACTGCTCCCTTAGTACTTCATTCTCAGTATATTTCTGACTGAGACTATACAAAATCTTTTAGAAAAAGAACCGCGGTTTTAGGCTGTTTATGGGAAATCAAGTGATACTGGCAGGATACAATATGTTTGAGAAAGTGGTGCACTGTATATATCATATGCTAGTTTAAAGGAGGAGATAAGAGCCAAATATAGGCTTGATCATATAGCCCTCACGTGAACTGTCTCATGGGGCCAAACTTCTCCCTGGCATACCTCCATATACAGCAGCAGAATTACAGCAAATATCAATTTAGGCCACTGATCTCAATGATTCTGCTCATGGTTAAGAACTACAAGACTGGTTCCTAGAAAGTAGATTAGAAGAGAATAAAACAAAACACAAATAATTTAAATTGGAAATGCTTAAAAAGCAAATAAAAACAAGGTTAGCCAAAATTGCAGTACTGCTCTTTTCCAGTATCCTGCCTCCACATCAGGAGGTTCACGTGAAAAGTGCAAGAACATGGTGGACAGATGTGGAATAGTCCATCCCTAGGGAAGGATTCCTT
>NW_005842081.1:2294784-2296534 GCF_000455745.1 Alligator sinensis | reverse complement strand
ATTCCTTCAGACTTATACTGAAGTTCATCACAATCCTCTTTAAGTCTTTACTACCTCAGAATTCTCTCTCTTCTCCATTTATTACTATTAATAATAATGAATACCAAAACTAATATGAAACCTTGGCAAAGTGGCTAACTTAATTTATTGCCATATTGCAAACTGAGTGTTTACTGTGATTCCTCTCCCAGTCAATTTCTCATCCATGACATGGCCCTGGCAGACATGTAAGTGAACATGAGATGGGATCCAATGCAGGATCCCCACAATCATACTCCCTCCCATGCCATACGTTCATGGCAGGAGACATGATGTGGGAGCCAGCATCAGATCCCATCAGGCCTTATTGCTAGTGCAGGGGAGCCCAGGATCATGATTCTCTGCACCAGCAAGTACCAAGCTCCTGTGGCTGGGAGCCCCATCAGCTGATCCAGGCCTGCATGGTGTGCCCCCCCGATCTGCTAACGGGGCTCCCTGTCATAAGGGTACATCCTATGCCTGGGAGCCCCAGCCTGGCCATACATTCAATTAATGACATGATAGGCACCAGCCACAAAGATATTAGGTTTTTTTTTTCTGTAACAACTTTGTGGCTTAATCCTTGTTTTATCAGGCCATTCATTTCATTAACATGTGGCTGGGTAACAACTTAAGATATGATTAATTGGTTAATCATGTTAAGTGTAATGTGTGCCAGGGGCCATCAATTTGCATCTTATACTATGGCTATTTAGTTTCCTTAGTTGCTTCTTGTGAGGGACTTCGCTTTTAGGAAGCCCAAGTGCATTGGTAACATACTTGAAAAATCTGAATAGATTAGAGACCCAATTTTCCTTCAGTGAATCCATAGTAGCTTGTCCCCGTTCTGTCAGCTCCAAATGCCTATTCTGGTTTTTGGCTGGTTTCAGCCATTATATCTGCTACTGAAGTAAGATTGGAACATTGCTGTAGCTGTGAAGGTCCAGGAAATGTAGGAGAGGCAAGGGCTTTTTTGCGGTATCTTTTATTGGAACAACTACATAGTTGGGAGAGAAGTTTGACAAGCTTTCAGGAACATACTGCCCTTCCTGTTTCAACAAACATCCATGTGACAGCTTGAATTTCTCCAAAACAGCTAGGAGTGTACCTAAAGAAGAGCAGTATGTTCCCAAAAGCTTGTCATTTTTTTCTCTCAACTATATAATTGGTTCCATAAAAGGTATCAGAGAAGACCCTTGCCTCTGCTATTAAAGAAAGACGCAGATATGCAATTCCTAGGACCTCACCATGCTGTACACCATTCACTACCTTGTACGCCATTCACTACCTTCTTAATGATGATCTTACTGAGATTCAGCATATTTTTGTTAACAACTTGATATTTTCATGCTCAAATTCCTTCAGTACTCATTGAGTATATATTATCGAGTCCCAAAGACTTATTGCTCTTTAATTTGTTCCAAGACCTCTCTTCTTTTTTCTTTCTCTCAGGATTTGGTATTTTTATCATCTGATAAAAATAAATCTAAGGGCAGGTATCAGCCAGGATTCTCCATGGTAAAGATGAACGCAAAGAAATCCTTTCGCTTCCTGTGCTCTTTAATTGCTGCATTTACTCCCTAAATGGTTTTAGCCATCCACTCCTCAGATCTCCTCTCATTTCTCCTCTAAAAAGTATCTAGCATAATTTAAGCTCTTTTCTCTTGGCTTTGCTGGAATTAGATTTCCAAGTCCTGAAGGATACCTGTTTGGCTTGACTTACCCTGCTGAA
>NW_005842081.1:2264870-2294753 GCF_000455745.1 Alligator sinensis | reverse complement strand
TTTCCTGTTGTGCTTTCTATTTCAGGTAGGGTTCAGCTTGCAAAACTAAGTGCATACACGTCACAGCTATGACTGGACTGTCCAAAAGTCGGAACCTGCTAAAGTCTTTCCCCCGGCTCCATAAATAGGTGACTGAGGTCCCTCCAGATGTTTCCTCTCTAGGCGTATTCGGTTATCACAAAACGAAACTTTCTGGCTACTTGCCAGGGTGCACCAATTTGAGGAAATAGGTTCCCTTGAGAAGACATTTCTTTTGAGCTGATAACGATGTGCCAACAATTTCTTTTAGATGGGATCTTGAAATAAACAGCTCATTCTTCCGCAGAACCATATCGGTTTCAACTAACAGCTGAAACAAAGAGCACATCATGTGACTGAGCCAAGCCTGCAGAGTGGCTGACCTCTAGGTGGGAGGGTATAGCTGGCAGAAGGCCTGCAGAGTGGCTGACCTCTAGGTGGGAGGGGATAGCTGGCAGCAGCACCTGTTACCACTCCAGTTGAAGCAGCAGCATAAAACTTCCTACAAACACCCTAATTGCCTATTATCTATGAAATCTAATTTTTTAACTCATACAAATGAAGGCTAAGAAAACTACCCAGGCTGGGTAATGACTGAACTCTACAAGAGCCCTATTTGCAGAATGAAACATTTCCTGCTCTTAGTTTCTGTTGTGGAAAAGCATTATAATCAGGATATTATCTTCCATAGACTGTTCAAGTGATAACGTGTAATTTATGTAAAAGTAAAGCCTTACCCAAAAGCAATTCATAATGACTGACCTTGTCTATATTCAGGGCATCCCAGAAACAAGCCCCAGAGAAGCCCAGGATGAAGAGGCTACAACCCTGCTATCATGGCAGATTTCTGTTCATGACTTCATGGTACAGAAACCACCACGTATGCACTCAGGAACCTCAGAATAAATCCATCATAAATCTCCTGAAGTCGGTACGGTACTCTGGATTTATCTGGAAGGAGGGAGAGCAACATGTGACAGTCTGTTCAGCAAACACCCATGTGTTGTAGATTGACTCTCTCCAGAAAAGTAGGGGTTGCACTTTAGAAGTGAGACCTCCATAGCTTTTCTATAGGCTTGAGACAACAGGAGCTGTCTTTCAAACACTGTTTTATCTACCTAGCTAATCCATTCAGAATAAATACATATATATAATGAAGTGGCTCTCTCTCAGGTATTATGGCTTCAGAGATCTTCTGCAGATGACACTCATAGCCTTGCATAATAGTGTAGAGGAGTGTCATAATGTTTACTGGCATTGTATACAAAGCTGTGCAGAAAAGGAAACCTGAGCTTAAAAGGTATGTGGAGAAAGCATTTTGATTGCAAAGCTGCTGGGGGGCACAATTTTAGGTTAGCTTTTACCACAGGTGTATCATCTTATTTTTATTCATGGTTACTTGGATTACCACCACAACCTGTGCCCCAACCTAAGGGGTCATTCAGAGATCACTGTGGGGTACTTGCCTGGAGCTGCTGTAGAATGGCATTACAACAGCATTACTGGAGCTAAAACAAGTGGACTGACCTCCATCCTGCTCTTGCTGGACCTCTCCTTGGTGTTGGGATATATTGGGCTACATCCATCTTGCCTTACAGTTGTTCCATTGGGTCCACACTTACTCACATACTTAAGGAAGCAGATATGGCATTTTCCTTGACAACCCTTCCCCCACCCCCCATCAGCCTCATTTAATCTTCCAGAACATTGGAGTATACGGCTATGGGACTTGCCATATTGGATGAAATGCAAGGTCTATCTACATGAGTATCCTGCCTCCAACACTTGCTAGTACCAGTCTGCGGAGAAAGGTGTGAGAACCATAGTGCAAATCACATGCCTTTCACTATTGTTAATTAGTGCCAGGCTTGGCCATTTTCATGGCCAAGCGGCAGAAGCGTGGGTAAGCAGAAGGCCCCAAAGTCTGTTTCTGAGCAACAATAGCATGAACCGTGGCAAATGTGACACCTGGCTTTGTCAGCAAAGTAAAGGAAGCCATCACCATGTCTAACTAAGCCAGTAATGAGATACAACTAAACAAAGCACAAGGCCTGAAAGGAGATGTTATAAGGGAAGACCATACATTAAATAATTCAGATATACTATATCATAACTTTATTTTAAAATAATATTAGTAATGATGGATGAAACCAAATGGATTAGGCACTATTTTGCTATAATAGATATGGTCTTGTTAAGATGCTTAAATAATTTGTAAAAACAAAAACAGGCTTATCAGAGAAAACTATAAACTAAGGTAAAGAAGAAACAGGACAGCGCTGAACAGCATTGGACAATGGGGAAGGAAAGGAGATAAGAAACCCTCCCTTTACTTCCTGAGGATATAAATCCCAGTTAATTGGTACCTTGCAAGTGCACAAGAGACCTGGTTAAGTGCAGTTCCAAAAGTTTCAGTGGAACAAAGACATTTAAATAAAACCAGTCCGAAGTCTTTTATTTTAATATAAGAGCCAGCCATCTATAAATATGGGGTATAGGCTGGAGAAAAATTTGGAGAACTCAGTAAATTCAAGAATACCTGTTGCCAATCTGCACTACTCTCTTCTCATGTCTTGAGTCTCTCCAGCCAGTATACATGAGCATTTATGTTGCAGTAACCAAATGGATTTTGGGATAAATGTTTGTTTTTGTGTTTTGAAGTGCAAGGAAATAAAAGTTGGTCTGTAGACCTGTTTCTGCCTCTTTTAGCAGCAGCCAATCTGCAAGGTTATCTGTAATCATACATGTATGTATGATCATGTATGTAACATCATACGTTATCAATATACAGATATACTTCACTTCTTATGTGAGATACAACTCTAGGTAGATGTGCCATGAGGTTTTTTGTTTTGTTTTATTTTTAGATAAATCGAACTCAGACGGAAACACAACTGTTATATTACCATCACTCACCTTTTGCCTTTCCAGGCTCCCTATCTATGACATCAGATTTGGATATAATATTTTACATTGATTCATCACATTGTTCTTGTATTGCTATTGTAGTTAAGCCACTGAACATTGCAAAAATCCATGCTTAGTTGATGACTGACAAGTAAAACCACGGTGCATGGCATATCTTTTTTTCCCAGGTGGACTGTTATAACAGGTGTCCTGTCCCAATATGCATCTTATTGAAAAATCACACAGTTCCCTTGATCTTTTGTTTCTCCAGCTGTTCTCACATGACCCCATTACTGAAATTGGATGCCTCATGAGATCAATATCTCATGATTCATCCAATTTACATTGGCATTTTGGGTCCTTCTCTCTGAAATGCCATCATACCCACATAATCTGGTTTCTCTATGAGTTGCAATTAAATTTCATTTAGTTTCTAAGTGGTTTCTAATATCTATATTTTTATCACCTATCATTGCTATACATTAGATTTTTGCCTGTATGGCTATATTAGGGGATAATTCTCTTTTTTTTGTTTGTTTTAATGATTTGATTTATAGTGATCACAAAACAAACTATATGACACTTAAGCTCACATGCTGTTACCTTTTACTTTCAGCTGTCCAGCGCACAGTGGAGAGCCAAGCTCCAAATCAATGAAAGGGAGGATGTTTCTAAGAGCCATATATCAAATCATAGTATTTCAAGAGGTTTGTGTACAACAGAACTCCACTAGGTACATAATTTATTATATCTGAATAAAATTAGATAAATTAGCATGTTGCTAATGCTGTATGGCATTATACTGGCTATAAATAATGTATCAGGAGTCCATTAAAAACTTATTTTGAAAGAACTGAGAAAGCAACCTAATCCTTTACATTTTTAACACATTTTGTTTCATTGCCCCAATAGTTGATTACGACTATATTTTTAGATGCTCTTTTTATTAAACCTTCCTTTGGCCTGTCAAAGTGTTTGTGTTCCTAGACACTTACTAGAAGTGATTTCATTACATTAAGAAGTAGGACCCATCTTGAAACAACAGAAATGAATCTCTCTCCTCTCCCTAGGCACATATCAACTCCCCAGCCAAGAAAATCCCCACGTTTAGAGTGTCTGAAGCTTAGATTTCCATCAGAATTGTGTAACCAAGGCCCATCTCTATTAAGTATGCCAGCATGTAGAGTCTCATTAGACCGCAATCAATTATAAAGTCATTTTTTATATAATTAGCTGCCTGATCACCAGAACTGACCTTCAAAGATATGAGATCCTCCACATGTATTACTCAGATAATGAGTAGGAGAATAACACAAAATAAATATTGAAAAAATAAGATCCTTTGAACTTCCCAACACCGCATGACTGCACACTCGGGGAAACAATTCAACTGAAACTAAGCTGACTTTTCCAGTTAATCCGAGCAAGTGGGAAGCGATTACGACTTCACGTGTACCAGGGTATGTCCAGACTACTTCAATCAGATCCTGTTTTCCAAGTAGTTTAAACAGTCTTGGCATTTTAGGATCAAAGTTTCATGGATCTTTGTATGTTTCTTATGCAAATGGAAATGTACAACGGTTCCAAGGAGAAAAGTGCTCTTTACTTCCCTCTGTTGGCAAAAGGGGGAAGTGGTGCCACCGGAGCTTCATTTCCACATGCTACATCAGCATTTCTCAACCCGTGGGTCACAAGAATATATGAAAGGGTCACGAACAAGTTTTAAAAAATGGATCAATAAACTTTAAACATGGATTCTCCTTTAAAGAAGAAAAATGTGGGAAATGGTGGCTTTTCCCCGGCAGGTCAGCAGAGTTCCAGGCTGCGAGGGGCTGCTTGGGGCCCCCGCCTTCCACACCCCCCACACACTGGGGGCAGGGGGCAGAGGGGAGTGAGGGGCACTGGGTTGGGACTGGCCATCGATGTTTACAAATGGGTCCTGGTACAAAAAAGGTTGAGAACCACTGCGCTACTTAACTACAGTTCTCAAGTGATGCTTGGGAGGTCACAATGACAGTGTGTGTAGTTGTATTTGGGAGTCAGCAGGCTCCCAGAGAGACTTAAATGGGAGAAAGGTCTCTTATCTTGTGGTCAAAACCCATTTCCAAACAGCTGGGGCTCCATTCAAGGCTCCTGAGAGCACTTGGTTCCCTTCCTGTGGTTGGGGTTGCTGGAGACACGATGCACGGGAGTTTGCTATGAGACCAGGCAGACTCAAAGCAGTGTTGTGAATGACAGTGCAGGATGTCAAGAGATTACACTGAGGGCAGCAGCAGAGCTGAATGGATGGTGGTGAGGCCCCGTCTACTCAGCACCAAAATAATGCTTGGTTAGTTGGTTGTACCTATAGGCTGGACCTATGTCAGAACTGGACAGAAAGTTGCAAAGAGACACTGGAACCACTGCTACTTACAGAGCCAAACAATGAGTGGGGTTTGAGGAAGGGGTGAGATGCTCTGGTCAAATAATTACTTCCTGGGGGAGAGCATGACTGGCAGGTAGGGAAATGCTGGGCAGACTAGCACCAAGAAAAGGGCGTGTTACAATCTATCTGCTATTGCTGTTTCACAAGTTTGTGACTTGTTTTCCCTTAAGTCACGTTTCCCCTTAATAAGTCAGATTTCCCCTTAATAAAAATGTCCCTGTTTGCATATAGTCATGGAGTGCCCACAAGGAAGTTTTCCCTGTTATCCAAAGGTGTTCTAAGTGTTCCCAGGTTTCCTGATACAGGCCTGAGCAAGTTCAGTTATTTGTCAAGAAGATCTTAGATATACTGAACCTTCTTATTTTTGCAGGGTTAGACCATGCTCAGAGAAACCAGGAATACCTACAAAAGACAATGAGGCTCTGCAGCTCTGAACTGAATTAAATGAATTGCACAGTGTTTGTTCCTTGCTGGAGCTGAAGCCTCATCCATCAGATTCCCTGGCTTCGGCTGGCTCAGGAACATCTTATGGTTCTGTGAAACGCGGGAACTATATTTTCAGTTCACGATGGTTAAGGTGCTGCAGGCTACCTGGAAACCAGTCTGACTTTGCTTCGCTTTTTAAAAGCAGATTCCAGAAACACGATAGCCCTTCAGAAGCCTAAATCAATCCAGAGCTATTGCCCTTGGAATTTTAATTGAGGTTTCTTCCTTATCTTCCTCCCCTCCTACTGTTGCTAATGAAGCAAAGAGATTCATGTGGGTGGAGGGTGGGAGTTATCACCTCTGGCAGAATTTTTCAGTGTTTCTGGACAAGACCACCAGCATCCAGGCCTGTGATTTAGGCATTTGCTTTATACCTGAAGTTTTCTAGGTTCTCTGCTTTCTCTAGAAGGAAACTCTCATCCTTTTCCAACTATCTCCTGTTCTTGCAGCATTTGCTATCTAGTATTCTAGGCACTTCACCATTTTCCTAAAGAAGATCCAACTTTGCCAGGGGGAGAATGGCCCTCACTTCTGCCCTAAGGGTGATGATGCTATGATAAAGGCATGGTCACAGTGTGTAGGTTCTACCCTGCTCACACTTATGCCTGTGCACATTTCTTTACTTCCCCTGAAGAAAGTGGCTTCATTTTTTATGAAAATGTTTCTGGTAAAAATGCTACAGAAATATTTTATTGACAGCAATGTAAATTTTCCACAAACTAAACGTCTGTACCTTAAAATGAGATAAATGAGATCTCAGTAAACTAAACATTTCAGAGAGCAATACTTTCTGGACACACAGTTCAAGGCCTTTTTGCAATAATGAGGCAGTTTCAAACCCTTAAAAAAAATACAAAACAAAAAACCCTCCCTCACCCCAAGAAACCCACATTAACTTTGGACTTTCAGTTTTCTCACAAAACTCCTTTATTGCAGATAAATCTGCCCCGGGACATCTCAGCACTTGTGCTTCAGTCACTCTCCTTTCCATTGAGGCCACTGCAAACATTTTTTATCATTTTTGGTTGCAGGGCCCCCAAGGCCAACAACCAATCATTTAAGAGCCTGTGGGCACGTCTACATGAGACACTTTACTTTAGTACTTCCTTTTGGAAGTAATAAATGACGGAGCAGTAACAGCTTGTACTGCACCATGTGCACAATGAACGGTTATTTTTAGCTGCTACATCACCATAGCGACATGCTATATTGAGGAAGCACATCACTACAGTGATGTAGCTGCAGCGTCATGGTTTTTGCCCATGGATGCTATGTCGCCATAGCATGTTGCTATGGCAATGTAGTGTCATGTGTAGACATGCCTAGTAAGCATCATCATCTACATATGCAGATGCTTACTGCACAGTAATTTGCTCTAACTGTGAGTAAACCTGTAAATAAAAGTAGCAAATTTACTTAGGAGTAATGACTGCACATTACAGCACGTGTAGACGGCTGACTGGGAGCAAATGTGCTCCCGGTCAGCTGGGCAGCAGGGGGCAAGAGAATGCTCCCTGCCACCAGGAGCTGCCTGCTGCCAGGGCGGGCTCTGCCACCGGAGCCCAGGCAAGGACAACATCCCCTTGCCCCGGCAGCAGGAAGCTCCCAGCCCCCACTCCACGATTGCAACATGGTTCCCGCCTGGGCTTCAGTGGTGGAGCCCACCCTGGCAGCAGGCAGCTCCTGGGGGCAGGGAGCAATCTTCCAGCCCCCATCTGAAGACAGCTGTCTTCTGGCCCTGTGCTCCCTGCTAGCCCCTGGGCTAGCACCTAGGGGAAGCCAAGAGCTCCTCCTGGCTGCTGTAGGGGGCTGATATGGGGCCAGTGGGGGCAGAAACAGATTGCTGCCATGAGCAGCAAATCTGCTCCCGCTTCCCTGCACAAGTAGATGCCTGCCCGGGGTGGGTAAATTACCCTGGAACATTTGCACGTGTAGATGTGCCCTGCATAAACATGGTTAGCAGGAGCCTTTGTTTCACCTTGTCCAGACAGGCAAACAACTATGGCCTCTCAATCTTTGCCATCCTATTGGCAGATCATTATATCAAGAATTCATAGACATCAGATCTCAAATGGCCTTCAAGTGACCATTCTCATCTACATAATGGAGTTAAACACAGGGGCATAACAAGGTAGCGCTGTACCCTAGACAGTAGCAGCACATGGAGCAGTTGGGGATTTCTCTTCATGGCAGCACAGCCAGCCAACAGCAGGGCTGCTGCCCCATTTCCATCCCCTTAGTTATACTACTGATTAAACAAAAATAACTCTTCTCCCTGGTCTTCTGCTGTATCTGCTTCCTTCCCTGACCTAAGGAAAAGCACTATGTGCCTGGAAGCTTGTGTAACATCTCTCTTAATTAACTACTTGGTCCAAAATGAGCTGTTGCCAAGTAAACCTTGCTTCTCACTTACAGCTATACCATGCAAGACTAATGAAGAGTCTTAAAGGTCTCACAGTTAGAAAGCTGCTCCCAGTTTCAAGTGTTGCTTTTCTTCATTTCATGCAGATCCCAGTAAAGGCACTCTCTGTCTTTGGAATTTAACCCTTTTACATGTATGCAGATGGTTATCATGGCCCTGTAGGCATGCCCTAGCCTGGCTCTATAGTGCACGTTTACATTCTTTTACTCTTCCCCCTCCGGCCTTTCTTGTTGCTCTTGTTTGAAGTCTCTCCAGTTTGCACAACTCTCCAGTTTGGGAAAGTATCGGAGCAGGTCAGAATGTGTTTGTGTCTCTGATAGCCCTGCCTCAGGACACACAGGATCTGTCCCTGTTGTGTTTACAGGCAATTGTACAACTGTGATATCCCTCCCAGTCCCAGTCCTTTGTATTACTGAGAATACAGGCATGGTAAGATTGATGGCATAGCCATAAAGGTCCAGAAATTGTGAGAGGCAAGGAATTCTTGGGTGATCTCTTTTACTGGACCAACTATGTAGTTAGAATAAAGTTAGACAAACTTTTGAATGCACCTTGCAAGATATCACCTTAGAAATCCTTGCCCCTCTGAGAATACAAGCTAATGTACATTTCCCCTCTTACTTCAAAAAATCTTGGACCAAGTAGGAACCAATAAATTGGAGATGCCAAGGGTAGACTCCAGCTCTACCTCTACTTGTCAGTGTGCCTCCAGGGTTAATACATCACCAGTGCTTCCTCCTGCTTGCTCTCTCTTATGCTTTGCCCACTCCTTGACCCCTTTTCAACGTACACATCATTTTCATTTTCATCCATTTAATTGCCAGCCTCTTTATCTCATGTAAAACTGTAATGCATGGAGGTTACAGGTACAATATACAACACTATGGCTCTAATAGATCAAGGAGGCATGATGCCTGCTGGCCTCTATGATCTCCAAAAGCTGTAGTGCTGTATTGGACATGGGGATTGCCAGATGCATGGCAGAACCTGATGGGATGCACTGGGCCCAGGAGAAAACTTTAGCCCTGCTCATTCTATTGCTGAAGTAAGCACGGACAAACAGGTCTGTGTTTGTGGATGAGCCAATACTCTCAGTTCTCCAGAGCTGCCAAGGAGTCTGTCCCCATCCAAAACAAAACTGATTGGAAACAAGGCTTCTCCCTCCTTGTTTTTGCACTTGACCTTCGGTGGTGCAGTCTGCAGATATAGTTAGTGCTTTCTTATGCTGCTGACATGTAAATTACTAATCTACTTAGTGTTTGTCTGTGCCCCTGGCATATCTCAAATGAGGAGAAGCTCCCCTAACTTTGTGTGTCAGGGAGCAAGGGCAAAGGAGGATTGCAATTCCTGTAAACTCCTGATAAATCTTCCCTGGGCCGGCTGAGTGTTTAGTGTTTGGGGAAAATGCGCTCCATCTATAGACTGCATGGCAGACTTTAACATGCTGAAAGAAAATATTGAAACAGGTGAGAGGGGAGGACTGTCATACTGATTCAGCACTCGGTTACAGAGATGAAGTGAGGAGTTACTAACCCATACATGGCAATGCTTTCTGTACTTCTAGTAGGTGCTGGGAGATGTTGTGCTCACAGAGAAAGACCTTTTCTTTGGATTCTGCTCTCCAGCTCGTTCACACCCATCCACCATTTCATTTCTCTTTTGAAGAAACCATTTTCCACCCCTCATCCTGCCAGTTCAGTTGAAAGCAGCCTCCCTGTTGGTCTCCCAAAACACTCCTGTTTTTTTCCAGCTTTCAAGCCCTGGAAAGTCTGGGCATTTTTCTAGCTTCCACAATATTCTCAATTGACTTGAAAATGAAGGATAATGATGACTATAAGAACCATTAGCCACAGCCAGCTGAGAAGCAGTTAAGGAGAAGTAGCAAACAACTCACTACCAAAGTCCTGATGGAACAAGATTTGGGACTCTGGTCTTTGTGACCGAATGGGAGAAACCACCATGTCTTCAGGCACCATGGTGTGATCCTGTTCCACCCTACCCATGTCCTGAAAAACCACGAAGTCATATTACAGAATTTGACGCATAAATCTCAAAAAGGAGTGAGAGAAGGACACAAGATGCCACACAGTACCATGTAGGTGCTTGAGAAATGCAACAGAATGTGTGCCATGGTGTGCAGCTCACAGCAATGCCCATCATGCCAATCCACCCTGGACCCTGGGCACTTGCTTTACAAACCTACTCTGAAATCCATGGAATGGCACCCTCCCTGCCTGTTAACTCATGATAGCACAGGTTGCTCAAGTTGAAACCACACTTCTCATTACATTGTAGACATATCCTCAGACAAGCAAAGCCTAGCAGAACAGCTCTACCTGCAGTTAAATAAGGTAACTATAAGATCTCACAAGTATTCGGAGCTTGTGTTGATACTTCAATGTCTTTACTTAGAGCTTATGTTTCAGATGGTCGCAAACTAATGATATTCTTTCTATTTGGTATAAGTAAACAGAGGAGAGCTTGAACCAGAATACATACTCTACAGTACTACAAAATGGACTCATTTCCCCTAGTTGAGAGAATTATGAGAAAAAAGTTGGTTGAGAGGAAAAATGGAGATAGAAAAAAATGCCAGTGAAATTTGGGACTACTTAAGAGCTGATTAGATGGCTCAAAGGCCACAACTCAACAATCAAGAGATCAGCTTTGGCTAAAAGATCACCCCTGTTTAGTTTAAAAAAGAGGACTCAATTAAAAATTTTTTTAAAGTTTCAAATAGAATGAAGGCAAGTAGACAGCAATGGATTAAAACAAGAGTACAAGTATAGAAAATTGGCAAGGGAAGCTAAAGACATAAGGGGAAAAAATCTATGGCAAGCAGAAATATGAACAGTAAGAAGGAGGTTTATAGATATATATACACACCATATATTTTGCATACCAGATATACCTCAATAAAAGACCCACCTTGTTTTTGTGAAGGCAAATGAAGAAACAAAATATATTATTCCAGAATTATGGCTTCATGGAGTGGAGTGGAGCCTAATATTCAACTCACTCACCCATCCTTTCCTGCTCAAGCAAAAGCTACAGTTTTAACCCTCTCACAGCTGAATTGGCTGTGAAGAGAAATGGGATAAAGAGAAGGAAAAAAAGCAGAATCTATTTACAGCATCTCCATGCTGCTATAGAGGGCATAAAATTAGCTCTCTCACTTAAAACAGCCCCCCCCCCCCCCCCCCCCACCTCTCGGTACTCCCCCCCAAACCACCCCCCCCCCCCCCCCCCCAATTTTAGTGGGCTGATCTTTGTGAAAAAGGCGTGTGGGGTATGTGAGCAAATATGGTATTAAACAAAAGAAATCCTAACAATGGTATAGGCCCATTGCTAGGTAGAAAAGATAGAATTGGCACTAATGATGCAGTAAAGGCTGAAATGTTCAAGCCATTTCTATTTTGTACCTAGAATGAAGCACAGTACAGTACATACACTTCATATAGGGGTGACGAACAACACCTTTCCATCAATGGCTAAGAAGGATACCAAACTACCATAGGAATCGCCATTTATAAATCAATAGGCCTGGATAACTGGCACCTGAGAGTCCTCAAAGAGTTTCTGAGGAGACCTCTGGCCCACTGATGTTAGTTTGTAGAAAATTTTATAATACCAAGGAAATCCTAAAACACTGGAAGCAGTTAATGTGCTGCTATTCAAAAGGGCAAGTGGCATGCCCTGGGTAGACACAGACATGTTATCCTGGTTTCAGTCCTGGGTAAAATAATGGAAATGTTAGTAGGAGCCTGAATCAATACAGAATTAGAGGAGGAGAATGCAACTGGTACCAGTAAACCACTCAGAGAGACTGGGTACTAATTCCTGATCCAAGGATTTTTTTTATTACATAAAACAGTCAATGTACAAATGTATAAACCCAGGTGAGTGCCCCAGTCATTGGGCTACAGAATCACACTTTCTTTGCTTTATTTTTCTGCCCTAATGAATCTTTAAATTTGTATCTGCAAAGTGGCACAGCTTTGACAGGAGAGGTGGAGAGCGACCCATTCCAGGATAGCCTGACCCAGGTGGATAGGGCAATCAGGAAGAGGGAGAGGTGGGTTTGAATCCCTTTAGGCTAGGAATAGCATGAAACCTAGGTCTTGCACTTCCTGATGGAGTGCTTTTATGCAATAGCTCAGTGAATAAAGGGGCACACCCCTTTTCCTCCTCCTCCTATATTTTTGATGGGAAGTGGCTATGGCCAGGATAACTGACACTCACTCACAGAGGTATGTTAGGTATGCTCCAAGCACACCTAGGGGACACAGGTGGAAAAATACAGAGTTTGAGCTATAGAGTAGTCTTAGACATGATTTAGGTGCTGAGGGGCTCAGTTCTGCTAAGATGGTAGAATTCTGCACAGGTCAGAAGCAGAACTGGCACCTAGGAAACCTTACTGGCAAAACTATGGTTTGGATGACTGCCTTCCTAGACTTGGGCCTTTAATACTGCTTTAGTTCTCATTAAACCCTTAAGTATTTCTATGGTTCTGGGCTTGGCTGCCTTTTAAGACGTGCTTTAATCAAAACAAGTCATTGGACTCAGTTCAGTGGTAATTGTATGGCTCATGATATACCAACTGGACAGCCCCATGGCCTTCCCAACTTCTACCAAGGTTGCCAAGATTTTTTTTTTAACTGACATCTTTTTCCTATATGTTTTACATAGTGTAAGTGCAACTCTTCTGCCAGGCCTCACTTAGAAGAGCAGGATTCAAATGTAGGGATTTAATATCAACCAAAGTTATTTTTACTATGGTGGTCACTAAAAAGTTTGCAGTAAAAAAAAAAAATCTTGAGTTGACAGCCCTGTTTGGCTGCAATGATGGTGTTACATTGTGCTGCCCCTCTCCCTTATCAGGAACCCTCTCTACTCACCTCCACACCTTGATGCCCCTGACTGCACTTTGCACCTGCTGTCCGCCACCAGTTTATCTCCCAGATTTACTCTTGTCAGTCCCATTCCTCCTGTCCTAGCACAGACCCCCAAGGGGCCTACCTGTGACCCAGCAACATTACAGGCAGCCTGAGATGAAACAGCAGCAGCACATGGCTAAGAAAACACTTCCTGGAGGGTGCTGCACTCCCACTCGGACACCAGGGATAGAACACAGCTCCTGTGCAGACTGCCCTGATGGAGGTGGGACAGTGCAGGCCCCTGCCACTACCCTCCTCCTTACAATGGCCTGCAAACCTGGCCAGGCATTTGGAGGAAAGTAGAAACAGCTAGATAGTGCAGACTCTGTGGCCAGGTGCTCCAGAGGGAATCATGCCTGCCAAGGGCCAGTATCTGAGGCAGTCAGACCTGTAGAAGTAGAAAAGTATTGATAACTTCTAACCCCATTACCAGCTGGCCCACAGCCCCTTTATGAGGTTGTCCATTCTTTAGCAAGAATGAATTCAGCACCCCTCCTCTAATGCTAACGGGTCCATTTTCTTTTGGAATCCCCATTTAATCACACTCAGTGATTTCCATCTGCCAGACCAGCTTTGCAAAAGACAATTCCACCTCAGGGAGAAGGCCTCAGCTTTTCCACAGGAAGGCAGGGATGGGAAACTGTCACTGATGTCAGTTTTACCTTCCCCAGGAAAAAAAAAAAAAGAGAGACTTGACCTTCTTTACAACAGGCACAATCACAGTTCCTCAGTCACCGAGCTTTATGAGGCTGGCATTATTATTCTCCAGTCTGTCAAACCTTTTGTCCTCAGACTTCATTAATACCAAACAGGGAACAGAACTCGTAAGCCATGAGTGGCATAAAGAGATTCACCTGAATGGTTGCATTGAGATTACGTAACCTACGCAGATCCTCATTAAAAACTTTCAAATACAGCCTCCACGTTTAAATGCGCTCAAAACAGAGACTGATCCTGGGGTGACTGCTCTCATAAACCAGATTTGCTCCCAGTTAGCTCACTATGTCATCATACTATTGCTTAGATTAGTACTGAAATAGTCATGACTTCCCCGTTATACACTGTTCATTTCAGAGCGGGGAGAAGGGTTCTGTCACTTTGTTTTCATTGTTCTCAGGCTAGTTGTACACATTTACAAAAGACTACACACAATCATGAAGTATTAAAGACACCAGCCTACATTCCTTATGCACAGTACATGCAGACAAAGGGATTAAATGGCCACACAAGGCTATGTGACCCATTGGTCTAGTAGATTTAAGGCATACCATTGTCTTCAGCCAACAGCAAAAAAGACAGAGTTGCGGCTAACATGACAGCCAGCCACCTTTGATTCCCCGGCCCAAACTATCATGAACCCAGGTCACAGTTTTCAAGGGGAGTCTGACCTAGTAGTAATGCCACAAAAGGAGGGCCAGAGGCAGGGGAAGAATCCAAAAACTCAGGCCCAGTCTGGGCTCAGGAAACAGATACTAAGTTACCAGATCCAGAGGAAACTCGGGGACAAGGTCTGAATCACAAGGAGTCAGAGGCCAAGTTACTGAATCCAAGGGAAAATCCAGAAGCCAAAGCCCAGGGACAATGAGCATGGTCAGGAAACCAGGAGCACAGAGGCTTGCCAAGACATCTTCAGCTGGAACTGCTGGCTGGGCCAGGAGTCTGTTGCCACAGTTGAAACTCAATGAGTAGGTTGCTCTCCCAGCAACCAGTCAAAAAGCTCAGACAGTGTCCAGCTGGAGTCATGAGCTGGGTTAGGGCAGCCAGTCAAAGCCCCAAGCAGATGTGACCCACTAGACAATTAGCCCAGGCTGGGCTGCCTGTTAAGGCTCCTGACACAACTGGATCAACTGGAAGTGACTCTTGGCACAAACATGAGACAGTGCTCAAAATGCACTTGCTGCAACTATAGGGAGATGCCTGGACCACTCTGCCATCACCGGGGATCTGGTTTTTTCTGTCTCCCATGGAGAACACCACAGATTTTACCTTTTACCGAAGGCAAACATGGATTTCTTATTTTACCAGCAAAACCCATGGTTTTTGCAGTTTTGCAAAGAGCTCTCTGCAGACCGGCAGAGCTCCAGCCTGGAAGGGGCTGGGAGGGAGTGAGAGGAGGGCGGTGAGGCAGGGGGTGCCATGTGCATGTATATACACTTGGCTGCCATGCAGCCTGGAGAGCAGTGCTGGCAGGTAAGTGGGGAGGATTGAGGCCCCCATAGGAAGGGAGAGAGGGAGGGTGTTGGGCAGGAACTGGGGCTGGGATTGCTGCCCAGCTGAGCAGTGGCTGGGTTATGGGGCTAGGGCCACAATGAGCAGCTGCAGAGCTCCTGCGAGGAGTGGGATGGGGCTGTGAGCAGCTCGTCCTGGGGGGCGGAGGGGATGGGCTGGCTCCCCACTGCTGCGTGCACTCTCAGGGGGGCAGAGGGAATCTGTGCCCCCCAGTTCTGTGTGCGGGGCATGGACAGGCTGAGGCTCCAGCCCTGCTGCTCTCCCCCAGGCCCTCTGCAGCCTGGCATGTGCAACCCGGCACTGCAAAGAACAACAGAGCCACGCAAGAAGCTGCTCACTGCCACGAGCTCTGCACTGCCCTGGCGACACATCCCCCATGTGCAACCCTTTGCCACCCCTGCAACTGCTGTAGCCACGCTGCTGTAGCCATGCTGCTGTGCAACTGCTGTAGCCACAGGTGCAGGGGACTTGTTGACAGGATGGCGCAGAGGCCGGAGCAGCAAGCAGCTTTCCTGTGTGGCCGCACTCTGCCCTGCAGCTTCAGGTCACACCTGCTGAGCTGTGGAGGCTAGTGGGGAGGGCAGCAGAGTTCTTTTTACCATGATAAAAATATGTTTTGTGTTATATGTGATGATGATGCACCACACCCTCTGTACTCCCCTTTTCAGAACCCTAGATCTGCCCATGCACACAATTATAAAGCACTTACATGCTTGGAAGGACTTTCAATAACATGCTAATTCAAGCTCTGAAACAAACCAACCAATGTTTTTAGAGTCATGTTCACATTAGGAGTGTGTGCACCATATAATGCCATGTACCTTAATTATGCCCAATGTTGGAGATTGTTTGTTTGCAAAATTGTATAGGAATCAGCTAGTCCTATAAAAGGGTGTAGTGTTTGCTCCTTCCTGGGCCATGGTGCAGCTGCTACAGGGTGTGGGCAGGGCTGTGGCCAAGGCAATCTAACACCATGATTCTGGCTCACGGACAGGTTCACAAGACAGGCAAGGTGCAGTCTGGTCCCATCTCTGCAGAGGCAGAATAGGAGGAAGAATATATGATAAATTAGATTCAGCGATGTTAGGGAAACCAGGGTTCATGCTAACCATCCAGTCTGACCTAATTGCACTACACAGGCCATAGCACCTCACTCAGCCATTTCTGTATCTGGCACATAAGGAATACAGGCACCATTTCTGTTGAACAGACCCCGTCTCTTCCTTCATGGAGATGTTGATGTTTACAAACTCAGGCCTTTCAGTCACTGCAGGGAGATGCTATGGGGAAGAATTTGAATTTTTGATAGCTGGTGTAACATAGTCCAAGGTCTGTGTGGTTCTGTAATACTTTTCTGTGTGTATGGTGTGTGATGGCCAGGGATCCTGGTTTTCCCTGATTAAAAAAATCACAAATTCTCTTATAAAACCCCCAAAATTCGCAATTAAACTGAAAGGCCCCCTAGGCCTGCTGGTGCCCCTCATCCCTACCCGCCCATAGCCCCATGGCCCTGCTGGTACCCCTCCCCCCCCCCCCCCAACACCCTGCCCTGGTTGTGCCCCTCACTCCCCCCCACAGGTCCCCTTGCCAGGAGGTGGTGGCTACAGCCGCGTAACAGAGCCGGCTCCCCCCACCCACCCACTGCCTGTCTCCTGCGGGCTTGGGCAGTGGGGGACCAGCTCCCTGCCATGGTGCACACTCCTGGGGGGCAGGGGGACCCATGCCCCCAAAATCTGTGTGTGCAGGGGGGCTGTGCGCTGCCCGCTGTGGGGTCCCACACATGAAATGATCTTGAGGTGCTTCTTTGAACCATAGACCAAACTCACAGTGCAACAGCCTCAGATATTAACCACCTTGCCTGGTTTAGAAAACAGTCATCATCAAGCTTCCAAAAATAAGTAATGGCTTTGTTTGGAAACACTTCTGAAGAACTGAGAAGGGCTGACCTGTTCATCTCATGGCTGGTAGCAAAGGGTGATTATTATTCAGCAGTCCATAGAGAACAATGCAGTGCAGTCCTTTGGTCATTATCATTGTTTGCAATCTAGAAGTGCGGTATTTTTTCAGTTACCAACTGGTTAAATTGTTACTCTATAGTGAATTAATCTGTTTTTTCAAGCTAAACCATTTTAGCTCCAGTAATCAGGATGATGGCTCCTATTATATTGCTAAGGGTCAATTAGAGACAATGGAGCCTCTAATTTGGTAACGGCTACATACTCAAACTGTCCATTGGTTAGATCAGCAAAAGGAGAATTTCTATTACTTGTACTAATGTTGTAGACTCATATTTTCCAAATTAGTTGTGAAGGATTCACATTATTAGATACACACTAATGGCCTAACGAACTTTCCAATGAAGTCAAAGAAGAGATTGCTATTGATTTCAAAAAAAGTTAGGCAGCGCCCTTAACAATCACGTTAACAAATGAATGACGCATTGGTTTGTTCTAAATCTGAAAAGCTTCCCTCCAGTGAAAGGTCAGAGCTATATTATAAGAGATGGCAAGACGTCATATACACTGGCATTGGTCCACTGGTGACAAATGAAGTCAGGCATGGAGGGCAATTTGTACCCTTGCACTAGGTAAAAAATCTGTGCAATGTAATGGAGCCAACCTGTCCAAGTACTGAACACATACACTGACTCTTCCGATTTCCTTAGAAAAGACACCATAAAAGAAAACCATTCTCAGAGAGTCAGACCTGAAAAATGCTTCCCCTGTTTGCAGACAGATCGTTCCCACTGTCTCAGGGAGTCTACTATAACCCCAGTGAAATCCTCATTCCAGATTTACACCAATATATCAGACTAGAATTTGCCCCAGACAAGGCAGCAGATTGATTGCTACAAATCAAGATGGCATGTCCCTAATTCTGCTCCTCTGTTCTCTGCTGGAAGTTGTAAAGGAAACACTCCCATCTTAATCTTTTCAGTGGAGATAACAGACAGCAAATATGAAGCAGGACAGCTTTTACTGAAAGGCAGAGGGCAGCTAGACTGAGGACTGGAGAGGGACGTATCACTTCAAAGAGTGAATATAAGTCAACAGCAAACGAATGATTGTTTGCAATAATCCTCTTACTACAGCAAGGCCAGTTCTGAAGAGACGGACTTGGGACAGGAATAGGTTTGAAGAGGAACAGCTTCACGTTTCGAGCTTGCATACTTAGCCCTTGCTTTTCTTGCTTCTTTGGTAATTCTCTGCATCCTATTCCCTAGCAAGGGTAAGTGCACAACTCATCCTATGGTTCTCCCTCTAAGCCATATCTACAGTACGAGGGTGGGGGGGAAAGATCATCTTTGAGAGCTATGGGAACTAAGACAAAGCTAAACATGCTTTTGTCCTTGTTATAGTCAGTGCTACATAAACCCATTTTGCTGGTTATGCTAACTTGTTTTCAAACATAGCTTGTTCTTTCACACTAGTTGCCAGGTTACATTTTTTATGGAGTTAGTCACCATGTTTTCAAACACAGTGATTGTTCCTGGGGTAGGTATAACCTTAAGGTGCTGCTCACAGCTCCAGCTCTGATCTAAACTCTCCAGTCAATGCAGTAAAGACCACATTTTTCTCACAGTATCTGACAAAGTAGGCAGTTGCCTACAAAAGCTCATGACTCTCTGAACCAGTCAGTCAAAGGTGCCACCCTACCCTATCCGCTACCTGATTTCAAACTAACCGAGGTAACCACATCTCTGTGCTTCCAGGAGTAAAGCTGGGCCTAGTGACACAGCCTTTCACCGCTGAGCCGCGATTTGGACTTCTTTTCAAGCCAAAGGAAAGCATCTAAGAGCTTTGATGGCTCCTATATTTCAGAGGGTCAGTCAGAGACAATGGAGCCTCTAATTTGTTAACAGCTACACACTCAAGCAATTCCCAGGCCGCCTGGGACAAGCCCTGCAATGGCTTTCTTTCATTTCAGGCATAAGGTTCATCACTGTATCGTTGGCCTTGTCTATGTTAGGTATTTGCCACAGTTCCAGTCTTCAGGGACCAGGCATCAGTGAAGCAATAATACCCAAATCTGACAGAGTGTTTGTCATCAGTAATTTTCAAAGCACTTTGCAGAAGATGTCAGGATCCTTATCCCCATCTTATAGATGGGGAAAATGAGGCAAAGAAAACCACACAGTAGGCTAGTGCCATGACAAATGTAAAAGCTTAGCATTCAAATCCCAGACCAGTGCTCTCTTCAAAGGCCATTCTGCCTCCACCCACACAAACCAATAGACCTTACAGACCAGGAAAGTTTGTTACATCTGAATAGCATTCTCCTGACTGAACGTCAAGGGAGAAGATTCAGGGGCAGTTCTGCTTGTTATCTGCACTAGGGGCTTGCTATCAGAAAAATCATTTCAATCTCTGTAAGTTTAAAGGACAATGACAATTTCTCAGCACAGACAAAGCCAGTGGGCCCATCCTGATAATGAATTCGGAGAGAGATGATAACTTTCCTGGGCTCCTCTCTAATATCCCTACTTGGCCATTTTCCAGATTTGTCCCTCTATTACTTTCGCTTACCCGCCTGATTGGCAATTGGGTGGCTGCTGAGTAAAGGCAGAGAACCCCCCCACCCGCTCTAGGAGAAGCCATGCTCCAAGGTTTTCTTCTTGTAAGCCCGTTTCTCCTTCTTCTGATAGGTATTGCCTGCCAGTGGTGCTGGGATTAGGTGTGGAGGGAGCTTAGCATTCTCACTTTCCTTCACAAGTCCCAGAATATCCACAGCCTTTGTGCTCTGGGAAATGAAGAATTGCTCCCTGCAGCTCACTGTGCCCCAGCGGGGATAGCAAAGTGGCAGGACTAACTATACGTCTCCTATGCTCTGGTTGCATTACACACATCCTCTGCACATCCATGTGGTCTGGCTTTCTAGTGCAGATCCATGCTCATCCTTACAACCCACTGCACTTCAGCTGTGCAACCCAGCCATTTAATGATGGGTTCGTTAGGCTGGGAGAGAGATGACCACAGTGGGCACTTAACAATCTTAACAAAGCCTCACAGATTGAGAACAAAGGACTTTGCTATCAGGGAATCATTTAATAGTCTCTGACTCAATGCTGTGGAAACCATGACCCTGGGATGTGGCTCAGAGTAATTGTCCAGATCAGCTCAGCTAATTTTTGTTCGGGACAAGGGAGACTGTAAAACACTGCATGAAAAGAAAAAAAGCCTATTCCTGATAGATGCCACAAAGCGTGAGGCAGACAGATCCTGGCTGAACAACTGCAGCTTGCCTGGGAAGCAGAACGTTAAAGCACCACGACCTTGTTAAGCTGAAATAGAATAAAAGTGTGTGTTAGTCACAAGAGAGCATTTTGTTCTGAACGGTACATGTTCCCTCCCTTGCATCAACGATTTTATTTCCGTCCAGATATAGTTTCCCTGGCTCCAGATCTCCAGAATCAAATTGCCTCTGATCAATCTCAGGTCGATCATTTGCAGGCTCATATTAAGGGACAAATTCTAAGAATCCCAGCGCGGGTCAGGATTGAATGGGAAATGGACTGAAGCCCCGGGCCTTTGGTTCTGTATGGAGGTGATCTAAGGGGGTAAGCCATGACTGACTAATGTGAGGCCTGGCAAACATGGACATCTCGTGTCATTATCACTGTCCTCTTTGGGCACAGGCAGGCAAAGTCCAGCCTGCGGACCGGATCAGGCCTGTGGCAGACTCCATTTCCCAGAAGCCCCAGCCCATGTCACTGCAGCCAGTTTCCATGGAGACCCCCAGGAGCAGCAGCACCAGGACAGTGCTGGGCCAGGGTTTCCATAGAGATCAGCCCCAGCAGCACCAGCAAGGTGCGCAGCTGGGCAGGGAGCTGCTCCGGGGCTGGGATCTTGTGGCAGTGACAGCATGGTCCGGAGCCAGGGCAGAGCTGAGATCCATTCCCTGCATGCATCGAGCACAGGCCAGTCTCCATGGAAACCCTGCTGGTCCGCTGCTGGGGCCAGTTTCCATGGAAACCCTGGTCCTGTGCTGTCATGGTACCACCACAACTTGGGTCTCCATGGAAACTGGCCACAGGGATGCAGGCAGGGGCTGCTGGGAAATGGCCACTGGCCAGATCCACCATTTTGTCCACCCCTGTCTTCGGGTATTATTGATATGTTGTCAGTGTTGAAGTCTCAAGGACTGCCGTGCTGGCAAAAAGTTGGAGCCAGGAGGTCTCAACTCCAATGTTGTCTTAAAAAATGACCACAGGCTCAGTTTGGTGGTAAAGGCTCAGCTAGGTTTATTGTCTACAAAGCATGGACCGAACACGCTTGTGATCTGACAAACAAGGGCCCATGACAAGGTACTGGCACAACACCAGGTAGTCTCCCCTGGGCCAATCGCAGTTCACATAATTACCAGTTCTTCTTTCTGTGTGTGCAATGTGACAGTTCTTGTAACATGAAAAGTTTTGTAAGAGTCCAGCTGCTAAATTAATTTGTGCACTAAGGAGGGGTACACAGCTGCCCTATGTATCCTTATTCAGATGGATTTTAAGGCAATCATTAGGTGATTTATTAGCTGCAAACATAATTGTGGGTCAGTAGCTGGAGGCTTTTTGGCGCACTGCTACCTGTGGAAAAAAGAAAAAAATCAAGTATTTTCCAGTCAGAGATTTTCTGGGTGCGTTGGGTAAGGAGGGGAAGAGCATTAGCAGTCTGGAGTAGCCAGGGAGCATATATCAGCAACAGTGCCAAATTCGTCTCAAAACACTTTTGTACCGTAACCCAGTTTCCATTGCCAGATCATAAGCAGTAAATCTGGAGCAACTCAAGTGGCTTTGTTGGAGCGGCTGTGAATTTCTACTATGATGGGGTATCCATGGTGTAAAGATCACTCTGCATGCAGTAAGGAGGTAAAGGGCTTATTACTGCTTGGTACCAATTCTGCCCTGCTCTTTGTCGTTCCAGGAAGGGTCAGAGCTGAACTCCAGGCTGCCACTTCCCAGTGTACAAAAGCGTGGTATCTCTATGCTTCCATGAGGACATGGCACTTTTTAAAAGACTTTTCACAGAACAGCTAATCTGGTAACACTAGTACTAGAGTGTCAGATAGATAAGATACTCTTATTGTATCCAGAGTTGCAGTTTGAATCATTTGGTGTTGGTAGAGGCCAAGCAATTACTGCTTCATGCTGATTGAGTGCACATGCTCAGTGGAGAAACCCCAGTTGGCGCCAGCTGAAGATCTGGCCTATTGCTGCTCTGAAGTGATGGCAGTGTGTTGATTTCCAAGGGATCCCCACACGCTTTGATTAATTCTGGTGAGCAATTTAAAACAACAGTCAATGGAGACAGCGCTATTGATATTGTTTCCATATGGTCTTCTATACCTCTGCAATGCTAAACCTATGACAGCATTCAAGTGACCATTTTTTTCCAACAGGGTTTGCTGTTTCTTTATCCATCCCCACTTGTCCTTTTTCGTATACCTCTCAAAACATTAACTGTGCTCAACTAATTGAAAACAAATATTTTCCTTTTTCCATCTGGCTCCTCCCTTTCCAAGACTGTCAGGCCCTCTGCTCTTCACTAGTTTGCTCCATTTTAATGTCACTGCTTTCTTTAACATTAGCACAACTATAATGTTATCATCCTCGGAAATGCTGATTAATGTGTTAAGAATCAACTGTACTTCACTGGCCTGGGAATCCAACACAAGATCTGAAAACAGCAATATTTAGTTGATAAGTGTCAAGTGCTTTGAAGATATCAAACACTATGTAATCTAATCCTCAAACATCCATTTAAAGCAGGAGAGTATTATTACTTCAGCTGGGAAAATAAAGATACATAGAGGTTATGCAGGCTGTGGACAGATGAAACAATTTAGCGGATGATGGTGTGTCAGCTGATCCATTGTAAAAATGTTGTATATCCATTCCAACCTCAAAGTAATTGAAGCTAAATTGAAGCTATACTTGAATGAAACTACTGCTAAACTACTGCAGCTTTGTTTCCACTTACTGTGAAATAGAGGGGACACCTCAAACAATTATAATGAAATACTAAATCCCCTTAGTATTTCATCAGTATGCCTGTTTAGTTTGCTCATACCTATAACTTCCTCATGGCCACACATTGTAAGTGCTGGGTTAGATAGATATCAGAAGATCTAGGTTCTCACCGAGTGTGTTTACATGATGCTTTACTGCACAGTAGACTAATCTACTGCACAGTAAAGCATCACTGTCTACACGTGCACATATTTACTGCACAGTAAATTAGTCTACTGTGCAGTTAGTTACTACCCGTCAATATAGATAGTAAACTAACTGCACAATAGCTCGTGTGTAGATGCTGGCCAGGAGCAAGTTTGTTCTCAGTCAGCCCCTACACTAGGGGGCCACAGGGGATGGGGAACTCCCCCTGGTCCTGGTGCTGCTCATTTCCCAGCTCCCTCCCCAAGAGCTGGAAGCCAAGCAGCACTGGGATGGGGTAGCTCTCTGCCGCACCCCTGTACTAGTACTGCTCAGCTCCCAACTCCCCATAGGAGCTAGGAGCTGAGCAGCACTGGGACTCGGTAATTCCCTGCTTCCCCACCCAACCTGGAGCTGACTGGGAACTGTTCTGTTCTGGGGCAGGTCCCAGCCAGCTCCAGGTTGTCACCAGAACAGGACAGTTCCCAGCCAGCCCCAGGCTGTGCGAGGAACTTCTTACATAGCCTAGAGCTAGCTGGGACCTTCCCCAGAATGGGACACTTCCTAGCCAGGGGACTTCTTGTGCAGCCTGGAGCTGGCTGGGACCTGTCCCAGAATAAGACAATTCCCAGCTGGCCCCAGGCTGTGCAGGGAACTCCTCATATGGCCCAGAGCTGGCTGGGACCTGCCCTAGAGCGAGACAGTTACCAGCCAGCCCTGGGCTTTGCAGGGAAGCCCTTCTGGGCATAGGGCTTGTTCCCGTGTGCATGGGGCAGAAGAGCTCTGCAGTTGCAGCTATCTTCCAGCTCCAAGCACATCAGGACCCCTCCTGATGTGTACAGGGCGAGGAGACAGCTGCTGCTGAAGCTGGCAGAGCTCTCCTGGCCCTGTGCACATGGGGACTGGCCCCATGCTCCCTGCGAGCCTCCAGCAGGGAACTGCTGCAGGTAGGTAGAGCAGGTTGGGAGCAAATCTGCTCCCAAGAGGGAGCATGTGTAGACATGTGCCTGGGTAGGCTTACTGAGCAGTATTTTTACTGCGCAGTAAGCCTACTTTGAAGTAACACCATGTGTAGATGCACCTACTATATACAATTATGCACTCTATAACCAAACAGCATGCATACAATTTTCAAAACAACCGATGATTTCTCTTTAGCTCTGTGAACTTCTTACCTTCCTCCTCTGTCCATTTCCACCTCTCTCATAAAAGAGGTCATCAACATCCTCAGTCCTAGGCCTTCTCCAGCTCTCTCCCTGTCCCCTGCCTAGTCTGGATATGTTTTTTTAGCTCGACATTAGTGCCTTGCTTTCTTTCTAGCACAGTGGTTCTCTATCAGAGGAGTGCATTGGGAGCTCGGTGAACAACTGTTCACTAGGGCACCCCTAGGGATGACCATGACCAATGGATATAAACTCCTGGAAGGTCGCTTCAGGCTTAATACTAGGAAAAACTCCTTCACAGTCAGGGTGGAATAAACTCTCTCCAGAGGTGGTGCAGTCACCTACCCTGGAGGTTTTCAAGAGGAGACTGGACAGTCACCTCACTGGGGTTGCTTGACCCCAGTTATCATCCTGCCTAGAGCAGGGGGCTGGACCTGATGATCTGCGAGGTCCCTTCCAGCCCCTTACACTCTATGAATCTATGAATCTACCACTTTTGGACTCTAGGCACCCCTTCATAATTTTAAAAAAACTATTTAAAAAACTAATTTCCATTTAAAAAACTAATTTCACTTGTTTTTTGACTTTGGAAAAATAATCAAGCAATTCTTCTGTTGCAAAAAACTCAGACAGAGCACAGCAGGTCAGAATGTTTTTAACACTATGGATTTCTATTTGAAATTTCTGGGTTTATCTTGCGAAGCGTACCCGCGTTTGCACACCTAACAGTACTACCTCCATTCCTTTACTACATTTTCACGCTGCCTCCTAGATTTAAGTCCTGGACTCTCTTAGCCACCAGCCCAGAATGCGGTATCTTCTCTTTTGTGTATCAATATCTAAAATATTGATTATTTTCTGTCTCGTCTCGTCTCATCTCGTCTCATCTCTTTTTCCAAGCCTGGAAATTTTGAGAGCTTTGGCTGGGATGGTTTAATCAGGGATGATCTTGCCGTGAGCAGGGGGTTGGACTAGATGACCTCATGAGTTCCCTTCCAACTGCACTTTCTTATGATCCTATGGTTTCCACTTCTGCACACCTGCTTCTGCAGATTCCTAATCTCTCATCATTTAACGACTGCTTGATCTGCTGCTCAATCCCAGAGAGAAACCATAATACTTCATTTAGACTGTATATCTCTTGCTACAAAAAAAATTCCCCTTGATGAAATTTCAAATCAAGTGCAGGGTTGAGGTGAATTCAAGCCATGAAAGAGAAATCACTTGTTTGTTCAAAAATAGTTCATTACTGGCCAATGAGACATATCAATAAAACATGCTTGATAGAACAGGGTTCTTTTGGATACATTATTTAACTGAATGGGAAACCCTGAGGTCCCTGTTGTGTGTCAGACTCTGCTCAGCCCTACTCCCATCCCTCACTGCTCCTCATTTAACACCCACCTCATTTATGTTCCTCATAAGGTTATGATTTTGTCACAGCAGTCACAGAAAACACACATTTGAAGAAACTTTGACTCTCAAGTCAGAGGATGGAATACATAGGACTGTAGCCCGGGTGTACGCGGGTTTGTACTCCCCTCTCCAATTGAGGGAATTATTGGCAGGGCAGTGTGTTGTGGAGAGACACAGCAGCCCAGCAGCCACCTCTGTCCCCTATAGAGTCAGTCCCAGTCAATCAATTACTTAACTATATACAAATTTATTATTACAACAAAACCATTAAAGGGTAAGGATATAGATTATATAAATGTACAAATTTACAAAACAATAAACCCTATACCATAGATCTCCAATTATTATTCAAAAATACAAGTGAACGACAGAACCCAGAACACAGGATATTGATCAGGCAACCTTATACAAACTATGACTTCAGCTTATTCACATAAACTATAAGGCACAGTCTACAAATATAACAAGCAATCCTTAGACTACTTGGGTGTCCTCCAGGGCAGGGGCCTCACTCCCAAGGTACCACTACAGGAAAGGAGGTGGTGGGAAAGAAAAGAAGAGGGAGACCCCAAAGACCCCTAAGTCCCCCCACTATCACCCAGGAGTGACCCATGTGGTGCCCCTTCACAACCCTGGGGTCCCTTCCCTGTGGGGACCCTCTCTCCAGGGTTACTTACTACTCCACAGTCCTGGAGGGTTGCCTCCCATTCTCCAGGTCAAGCTCTGTTCCCCACCGGGCTTTCCTGCCGCCTGACTCTGCTGCCGCCAGCCCGGCTTAGGGCCACATGCACCACTGTGTGTAGCCGGTGCTTTGCCTTGTGCTAGAGGTTGGAGGCCCAGGCAGCTTTGTGCAACACTGGGGCTCAGTCTGCTCCCAGATCCTCTGTGCAGCGTCGTCTGCACTGAGCTGCTGCCCCGTGCCAGCAGCTGTAGATCTGAGACACCTCAAGTGGCTCCCAAGGTATCTCACCCTCCATGCAGCGCCTCCTGCACCGAGCTCCTGGCCTCGTACAGAGGTTGGGGACCTGAATCGCCAAAGCGGCTCCAAAGATCCTGCTCCGTGCACCGGCCTGCGCACTGTGTCTCTGGCCACATGCTAAGGTTGCAGACCGAGCCACCTCACGCAGCTCCCAGGGTCCAGGCACCGTGCGTTGTGCTGCGCACTGAGAGCCTAACTGCTGGAGCTGTCCACTGATGGAAGTCTTCAGGGGCGCTTCCAGGCTACGGCTGAGCCGCTCTCCTCAGCTCTTCTAAGCCCCTCTCTTCTCCATCCCCGACGCATCTCCCTCGTGCTGGGCACGCAGCTCCTTTTATGCCCTCCAGGGCTCCACCCCTGAAGTCTTCCAGACCTGACAGCGTTGCAGTCTACAATTAGGTCCGGGGGAGCTCTTCTCCCCCTGCCCTCAGAAAAAGGGTGTGACTTCACTTCTTTTGCTGCCTCCTGATTGGTGGATGGGCTCCACCAATCAAAACAGCAGAATCTCAAGCCTGGGCCTCAACCCAAGCTCCAAATGGTAAGGCTGCTGCAGGACCATAGGGGATGTGGTTCAGTCAGCGATTGGCCTGGAAGAAAGAACACCACACTACAGATCTCATGAGGCAATGCACCATTGCAGGGATGAAGGTGACGGGTTAATTCTTCCCAGGATTATTGCTTTTCTTTTCCCACTTCTCTGCCATGAAATTTGCTAAAATTCGCCATGACAGAATTGTAGCCTTACCCATTACCGCTGCATGTAGATTTATGGGACAGACAGAGATAGGCAAGCTTTTTCTCCTTGCAGAAATCCCTCTCTAGCCATTATAAATGATTGGCTCAGGGTCCTCTTTCCTTTTAAATCTTTTAAAGTTTTTAATGAAACATTTTCATCAACAAAAGAACAACCTGACAGCTGACTTCCCAGGTACTTATCTACTATTCATCTAAGTTGGTCTAATAAAAGATATCAGATTCACCCAAAGAACCTTGTCTGCCTATGTCCTTAGACCAACATGGCTACAACCTACACCCCTGTAACCTTTTGGACCAGGATTTGTATCAGAGCAGATTTATTCTCTCTGTCAACATCCTCTCGTTAAGCTGTTTATTAACAACAAGTTCTACATTTTAAAACTAAAGCAAGGGGGCAATGAATGTATCTGAGAAACTTTAATCATTCAGAAACATAAAAAGAATTTTCTATCCATTAAAAAGGACCAAAACTTTCATTCTGCTGCCCACTGTGTAACTCCAAAGCAAGTGGGCAGCTGGAGTCCTCAAAGCTGAAGTGCAAGGCACAGGCTTCTGCAGCGTTCTCAACACTTTGCTTGCGAATGGTTGCATCTATAAGTAGACAAGGGTCTGTCTCCATGGCACTGCCTTATGCAGTATAGTCATACCTCTTAGGTATGCTCCTCTGTAGGCTTCTTTGCCATTACACATCCTACTAGGCAGCAGGGCTCCCATCACAGACCTGATGCTGGTCTCCATCACCCCTACAACAAACAAGACAAAACTGCACTGAAGTCAATGCACTTGGGTGAAACAGAATCTGGCCCCTGACTGTTTTATTTCTATTGTTCCTTTTGATGTGTAAGAGCCATTATTCCTTACAGAGGGGGACAGAATCCTAACAGAAGCATGCATCCAAGTTCTGACCGACTGAGGCAGTGACATGGTCAGTACCCAAAGCCATGTGTAGACAAAACAAGGGGCATGTGTGCATGATACGTTAAAGTAGGCTAAATGCTTTTGCACCGCTTTAATGGTGTTGGTGTTTGCATGCCTTGGCGGCATATTGCGCATTAATTCCAGCCGCTGTAGGAAAGTCAGTGGTGTAATGCGCCTTAAATGACTTGGGGCGCAGCAAACTAAAACTCCTCCTAGGAGTTCTAGTTTGCTGCCCTTACAGCCGTGTACAACACAGGGATTTAATCGGCCCTAAATTGAAGCAGTATTTTTTAAAATCCACCGCTTCAATTTAGGGCCCCCGTTTTGTCTACACCCCCCCTAATATAACAAACAATGGGCCATTTCAGTTCATCGGGGGAGATAAGAGCTAACAACCCACTGCTCCTTGAAGTGAACAAGCTCCCCCACTCAACTTCCAAAACACCTGGAAGAAAAGACCAGGCTTGCAGAGTGATCTGGAGGCTGACGGACCGGGGCACCCAGCCAAGGGATGATGCAAGTCTAGGAGTTCTCACAGGGATGCGGAGAAATCCTGCCAGCCTCTGCTTCACACAGCATCTAATCTGAGGAAAGACTTGCACTGACTTCAGCAATCCTGGATTGCAGGCATTAGGGAGGAACCCCGACAAGGATTGGATGAAGGGTCGTGTCCCCCTGCTCATCACTGTTCCCCTGATTCCCAACACTGGACATAACCAAGTCCAATGGTAATAAATCAGAAAAAGTGTGGTCAAGTGGAAATAGGCTTGGACAGGAGGCAAGGAGCCCTGTACTCTGTTCTCAGCTCTGTTTGACCTTTGATGACTTTGGGTACTCGTTTCATCTGTTCCCTGTCCATCTTGACTATTTGGCTTGGATTTTTATGTTTTCTTCATGCAACTTCCTGGAACTTGGGTGCCCAAAAACTTAGTTCCTTTGAAAGGTCCCAGTGCTAGGTTATACATGTTCTAGGATATGGATGGTCTCTTATTCAGTGTTTGTACAGCACCTAGCATAAAGGAAACCCATTTCAGGTACGGCCTCGCAATGCCATCACAATACATATCCACAATAATAATGAGCACGTCAT
>NW_005842081.1:2252485-2264839 GCF_000455745.1 Alligator sinensis | reverse complement strand
GAATGCAAGAACTGTAGTACTTGAGGGCTAAAATTGCTTCTTTTCTTAAATGAATGGGAATATTTTTAGCTAGGTCAGTACCAAAATATCCAAAGAACCAATCTCATTAAAATATTCAAACCATCAAGAGGTGCACAACTTGATGTACCAAACTTATCAGTGTGTCACCCCTTCCCCCTCACATTGCCTGCTACACTCACTGCATCCTGGCTTTAGCGACTAAACCATTCAGTGCAGAGATGTCATCTTGCTATGCACGTGCTTTGCACCCAGCACAATATGCTCTTATTTGATCCTGACCGAGAGTCTTGCATATTACTGCAATATAAATAATGACTGTGGTATTACAGACAGCACTGCTTCTCCCAAAATCAATGTCCCCCCTTAATCTATGACCTCTTTCTCCTGTACAGCTAGAATAGCTTCACAAAAGCTCGGGAATCACTTGGAGAAAGAATGGCTGTATCATCAATCCGGTTTTTAAACAGAGCATCAAAACCATTTAAACAGGGTCCAAATAAAGTACCACAGTGGTGGACCCTTAATTAATGTATGGCAGTGATGACATCCTCTTAGCACTGCACCGAGGAAGCTACACTCCTCTTTTTGAAAACAGCAAACTTAGCAATGTAAACCAAAATTAGAAGAGCGAAAAGCAGTAGTAAGACACTCAAGCCTCATTGCAGTGTTATTTTGGTCATCATCAGAACGATGCTTTCATGGGTGTCTGCTTCACTATGAGCAACCATGTGTTCAGACTACCTGTCAAAATAAGTATGAGAAACATCAAGGAAGGGAACCCTAGTGGGAAATGCCAAAAGGTTTCATTTGTTAGAAAGTGAAGAAATCTGTGGCTCATTTCTTCTTTATGAATAAGGGAGAATTTAGAACAAATTGAGCTAGAAATATCCTGAGTGTCACTCAGTTGCACAATATTCGCATTTAGTGGAACCTGTTAATATTTCTGAATGCAACAAACTGTAGCATTCCTTCTTCTTTGATTTGTTTCCTGATATGCTAATGCCCCTTAGAGAAGCAGGCCAGTCAGATTGCCTCTGCCTTGGGAATTTACAATTCTGATTCTACTAAGCCTTCCCCTAGAAGCCAGCAAATATATTTGGAATGCTTGAAAGATAAGCTCCAATAATATTTTCCCCTGTTGCCTCTGAATGCTTATCACTAAAATACCATCAGTCTTCTGTCAAATGGCTAAGGAAAGGCTTACAAAATAGGTCTCTCCTCATAAGGCTGTTTTTTGAAGAGACTAGGTCTATAAATAGGTTGCTTCTTTAAAAGAAAATTTGGTAGATATGTGGGATACATGGGAAGCACAGCTTAGTGATCACAGCCCAGGCCTGAGTAATGGCAGAACTGGGTTATATTCCCAGCTGTGCCACAGATTTCCCATGTGACCTGAGGGAAGGTGTATTTTCAAACCTGGACTGTAATTTCTGGGTGACTGTTTGGGTGCCTACCTAGAGCCTAATTTTGAGCACTGACAGCTCCTATTGGCTTCCAGGAAGCGGTGGTTGCCTATGATCCCTGAAGATTGAGCTCCAAGGATATATTAAGGCTAAAAATCCATAGTATTAAAAAAAGGACATAGAGAAGTCATCTTCTTTACCTCTCCCCTACAAGGCAGGATGGAGTATAACCTAAACTGTTCCTGAGGCTGCTGATAGACACTCAGTTAAGGTATAATAGGATCTTCACTTCCAACAATTGCACCTCCTGCCATGCCACAGATGCATGGCAGGAGGCATGATTCGGGAATCAGGGATCAGTGCCAATCATGCCATACTGCCAGTGCAGAGGGAGCCTGGGATCACCGGCAAGCAGCAAATCTCTACAAATAGATTGTCTGATTATTTTTCCAGGAGCTTTCTAGGAAATTAAGTTAGGCTGACTGGTTTGTAATTCAGGATCTATGCTGAATAGTCTTGAATATCATCTGGATCCCACTTTCCCTTATTTCTAAAAAAAGATAAGCCCTATGTGTGCCCTTTTTCAGTCTTCTGAGACCTCATCTGTCCTCCCTGGGTTCTCTACTATAATTGATCAGAGGGGCAGAAGCTCCCAGGCACAATCAGCTAGCTCTCTGAGGATGCTAGGGTAAAGTTCATCAGGCTCAGCTGCCTTGAAAACTTTTCTTAAGTGTCTCTAACTTGTTCCTTCCCTGTCCAAGTCTGAATTTTCACTCCCCCTTAGCACTGGTGCTAATCATGTATACCATCTGATAAAAGCTCATGTTGGCAGTGAAGATCAAAGCAAAAAAAGTATTTGAAATCATCAAGGGCCAATTCTATGTATTTAATGCATTAGATACTGAGACATTTTCTGTGCACAAGTAGTTTTATTGGTCCTATGAAAGCCAGGATCCATGCTGCATGTTCTTGAGTGCCATCTATTGGCTCCATACCCACTATATGCACACATCTGTTTTACAGAGCGTTCGTGCAACATCCATCTTCTTATAAAGGAAACAGAATATTTTCAGTTAACTGCAATGGTTTTGAAATGACCTGGAAGCCTTCCTGCTTTCTGTGTCTTTTCTAGGCCCAATGGGGCTAGAACAGCTATACCTATACAAAGACAGGGAAGGACTCAAACAGCAGAGTAATGGCAGAACATGGTCAGAGTTTACTTAGAGAACCTAGGTGCTTTTAACTCAGCAGAAACAGATGAGAGACACCCTAGGGCAGGGGTGCTCAACCTCTGGCCTGCATACCAAATGCAACCAGTGGAGCCACAGCATCTGGCCCCTGGGGCTCCCAAGGGTCTAGAAATTTGGCAGCAGGGAAGCTGTGGTCATTAATATACCACCCTCGTCCTTGCCAAATTCCCAAACTCCAAACCCCATATGGCTGGTTAGAGCCAGGACGTATCCCCTTCCTGCATGAGGTTGGGCCACAACCCTTTCCCCCTATGCGTTGGGGTCAGGCCATGCCCCCACCTGTCCATGGGCCAGGGTGGGATTGGGCCACGCCATGCCCCACCCCCACATGGGCTTGGCAGCTAGGCCATGCCTCCCCATGGAGCCAAATTGGGGCCAGGCCATGCCTCCTTCCTCTGTGGGGCCAGGATGGGGCCTGGCCAAGTCCCCTTCCCTCATGAGGCCAGGTTGGGGCTGGGTCCCCATATGGCCCAATTAGGTATCTTTCCCTCGTGGGGCTGTGTTGGGCTGGCCTGCCTGCTCCATATGACCGGATGGTGCCGCCTGGCCTGCCCTGGGTGCCAGGTGATTGGAAAAGGGCAAATATAGTATCTACCTTTAAGAAAGGAAAGAAGTAGGATCTAAGGAATTACAGACCAGTCAGCCTTACTTTGATACCTGGAAAGATCATGGAACAAGTGCCCAAGGAGATCAGGAACAAGGTGATCAGGGACAGCCAGTCTGGATTCACCAAGAGTAGGTATGCCTGACTGACCAGATTTCCCTCTATTATAAGGTGACAGACTCTATGGATGGGGAGAGCACAGTGGATGTGATATACCTTGACTTTAGTGAGGCTTTTGACACACTCTTGCACAATATTATCATTAAGAAGCTAAGGAAATATGGACTAAAGTACTGTATGGTGGTCACATAACTGATTAGATCGTCATACCCAATGAGTAGTCCTCAATGTCTAGATAGGAGGAGGTCCTAAGCTGGGTTCCCAGGGATCTGTCCTAAGTCTGTTACTGTTTAACATCTTCATTAATACTTTGGATGATGGATTTACGTGCATACTTAGCAAATTTGTGGATGAGACCAAGTTGGGTGGATTTACAGCCACTCTGGAGTGTGGGGTGAGGTTCCAAAATTACCCGGACAAACTAGAAAAATGGTCTGCAATCAACAAAGTGCAATTCAACAAGGACAAGTGGAAAGTCCTACACTTCAGATAGAATAATTAAATGCCTGAATGCAGGCTGGGGAATGTCTGGCTAGGCTGCAGTACAGCAGAGAAGGACCTGGGGGTTATAGTGAAGCTGAATATACTGAATATGAACTGACAGTGTTCTCTTGTTGTAAGAAGGACAATAGTATAATGAGTTGTATTAACATGAGTGTCACTTGCAAATCAAGGGAAGAGAGGAAGAGACTAAAAAGGATTAATCAAATGATTACTATATTGGAAGCCAGGGAAGCCTTATAAGGAAAAGCTGAAAGAACTAGGGTCATTAGTATAGAGAAGAAAAAACTGAGTGAAGATTTAATAACAGTCTCCAAATGCCTGAAGGGCCATTACAGAGAATGGCTTTTCTCTGTGGCTATAGGAGATGGGACTAGGAGTAATAGCCTCAAGCTGCAGCACAGGAAATGTAGGTTGGTGATTCGGTTGAAATTTCTAACTAAGAGGGTCGTTAAGCACTGGAACAGGCTGCCTAGGGAAGCTGTGGAATCTCCATCTTTGGGACTTCTCAAGGGCAGGCTGGACAGACACTTGGCTGGGATGGTTTAGCCAGGGATGATCCTCCCCTGAACAAGGGGATGGACTAGATGACCTCATGAGGTCCCTCCCAGCCCTCCTCTCCTATGATCCTATGAACTCCTGAGGGTCATTAATAGCTGAACCCCTTTCAGTGGCATTGCCAGTTTGCCCTGGAAGACCATCCACGTGGAGGGACTCAGCTGGCTAATCCCATAACATCAGCTCTTTCTTAGTTCATTCTTACCCCATAGGGTCACTTCCTTCTCAGCAGTAGGCTGGAGGAGAAGGGATGGGAGGAAGGGGGTGGGAATGTGCAGTTGTTCACAGAGGGGCTGTATAGAGAGGGAAAGGGAGGGTGGGGGAGAGATTCATATCTGCTTGAGGGACTTAAAATAAGCCCCCAGTCCTGCTCTTGCAGCACAGTCTGCCCACCCTAATACAGGGTAGAGAGGCTGGGAGCTGTGGGGCAGCCACCCCTGCAGAGTATGTCACTGCTCCCAAGCCCACATTTTTGAAATCCTATATCTGCCCATGGGCAGTGGTGCACCTTTTAGATTCTCCCCTTGTACTCGGCCTTGGTGAGGCTGCAGCTGGAGTACTGCATCCAGTTTTGGGCCCCACAATTCAAAAAGGATACGGAGAAGCTTGAGAGAGTCCAGAAAAGAGCCACAAGCATGATCAGAGGTCAGGAAAACAGACCTTATGACGAGAGGCTGAGAGCCATGGGACTCTTCAGCCTGGAAAAGCGCAGGCTCAGGGGCAATCTGGTGGCCACCTATAAGTTTATCAGGGGTGACCACCAGTATCTGGGGGAACGTTTGTTCACCAGAGCGCCCCAAGGGATGGCAAGGTCAAATGGTTATAAACTACTGCAAGACTGTTTCAGGCTGAATTTCTTTACTGTCCAAGCCCCCAAGGTCTGGAATAGCCTGCCATCAGAGGTGGTTCAAGCACCTACATTGAACATCTTCAAAAGAAATTTGGATGTTTATCTTGCTGGGATCCTATGACCCCTGCTGACTTCCTGCCCCTGGGGCAGGGGGCTGGACTCGATGATCTTCCGAGGTCCCTTCCAGCCCTAATGTCTATGAAATCTATGAAATACCTTAAAACCTTTTAAAAGGTTAAATTTTATCTCTGTCCATAAGCCTAGTCACCTTCCAAGAGTTGACTAAGCTGTAAGCTGGGAGGGAAGGGAAGATTATATCAGGCTCTCTGATTCAGTTACTGGCTGATGCATGACTGACCTGTCTGTTGTAATCCAGCACATCTAGGATTTTAAAGAGGGGGGGTGCAGAGGGTGTGTACATCATCACACATAACACAATGCATATTTTTATCAAGGTAAAAAGAAACTAGAAGCTTTACTAATAATCTAGTGATTTAGAGCTGCAGTTATCAGTTTAAGATCATAGTAGAAACAAATACAATTGTAATGTGCATTAATTTGCTATATTGTATATTATGCATAAAAACATAACAAATTAGGCAAAGATAATCAAAATATGTTGTTTCATTAGTCCTGCAGTCAGATTTAAATGAACATCTCTTTTTCAGTTTCATAAAACAAAATCTAGCTTTATTGAACACCTTGACAGTGCATCCAGTGCCCCGCTAAAAGTTATTTCCACACCTGAATTAATGTTTGTAGCTAGAGTTAAAAAGAAGCTGTGAAATAGGAGCTAAATTACCAGGAGCAACTAATAGTAGAATTGCAGAAGAAAGGCTAGTCTGATAAGCTGAACACCAAGACCATTAAAAAGGAAAGAGGGTCATTAACAGCTGAAGAATGAAGAGTTTAGAAGGAATCAGGCAGATTACAATGAGCCACAAAATCAAGTAACTCCCTTATGGCTGCCTGAATAGAAGTGCTGATGCCACTGGCACCCAGTTGGTTTTAAACTTTGGGTGGAGGAAGAATCAAATGGGGGTGCAACTGCACCCTCCCTGGATCCGCTCATTCTGCATCCCAATGCATGTACCACCTTAAACAGTGGTTACTGATTTGTTTTCACCCCCAAGGGAGGAGGCTGGCCCATGAATAACCCCAGGGCTGGACTAATACTAGCTGTGGAGACTCCAGGCTGACCATTTGCTTGAGAGGATTCAGAAGTATTGGAAGGAACCGAGATGTTGTCCTTCTCCAACTCTGACCCGTCCCTGCGACAAACACACCAAATCATAGTTATACTGCAAAGAGTGCTAAATTGTTTCTGAATGAAGATCTAAGAGAAATGTGTATACGAGAGCCTTTCAGTGAAATGACTATAACAACAGCAACAGTGGAAGGACAGTGTTAGAAGCTATGGGTGAAGTGCTATGTACTGTTTTATGATACCTATAGCACTTCACTAAGGAAGTATGTGGTACACTGTCTTAGAAAGCTGATTGGGAATTATTAACACCAACTTATCAGGGTTTTACATACAACAGCCCTCAGGTTTAACTGCATAATGCTTTCTGAAGACTCCTAAGGCAGCACTTTCTCTTGAAACCCAAATGCTTGAGGATAGCAAAGAAAACTGGGGAAGTGCTTCAGCAAGGAATAACTCTGAGGTGCAGGAGGGGAGTGTAATAATCAGGAATCCTGGTTTTCCCTGATAAAAAGTTGCAAATTCTCTAGTAAAAAGTCACAAATTCTCTGATAACCTCCCCCCAAATCCATGATTAAAATGAAAGGTCCCCCACACCCTGCTGGCCCTGCTGGTGCCACTCACCCCCCCGCCCCACACCCTTCTGACCCTGCTGGTGCCCCTTGCCCCGCCAGCCCTGCTGGAAGGAGCCCCTCGCTGCCAGGGCTACAAGGCCGGGGACGCAGGTCCACAGTCCCCTGGCCCTGGTGGGAGGTGGTGCCTGCTGAAGCGGAGTGGAGCCCAGATCCCCACTCTGCTGCAGCCTCAGGCTGGGGAGGGGGGGATAAGGGGGGTGGCTCCATGCTGCTGCGTGCACTCCCAATCTGTGCGTAGGGTGGGAGCAGGTGCGTGCTGCCTGCTGCCCTCCCCCAAAGCCTCCACGGTCTAGCAGGTGTGACCTGGCACTGCGGGGCAGAGCAGGGCCATGTGAGGATCTCCTTGCCGCTGTGAGCTCTGCACTGCCCTTGCAATGCGTCTCCTGCATGCGCGGCAGCAGTGAAGGGCACAACCTCACACTGCCACTGCTGCTGCTGCTGCATGCACAGAGGATGCATAGCCAGGGCAGCGCAGAGCTTGAATTGGCAAGGAGATCCCTGCATGGCTCCACTCTGCCCTGCAGCACCTGGTTGCACCCGCTGGGCTGTGGAGGCTCTGGGGAAAAGAAGCAGAGTGAGAGCCTGAGCCCACTGTGTGCAGCTGAAGCTGTCCCCACATCCTGGTGAGCGAAGATGGCAGGGGCAGCTCTGATTTTTCTACAATAAAAAAAACGAAAGCAAATGCCAAAGTATATAGATATTTAGAATATATTTTATGATGACAGAGGCAGTGGTAGGCTTCCAAATTGCTTTAAACTTGTAAATATATCAATAAAGCATTGCTCAACTGATCTCTCTCTCTCTCTCTCTCTATGTATATAGTAGCATTTAATTTTAATTGCAGAAGAACGCAGATTTGAGGTATTTTAATGAGACAATTTGGGTTTTTTAATCAGAGAATTTGCAGTTTTTGAAACAGAGAACACCAGGATCCCTGCTAGTGAGGCAAGTGGTGGGATCTGGGCAGAGAAGCCTGCCCAGGGCCAGCACCAGGGACCCAGCTGGATGGCAGATGAGGTGACCTGGCCATTTGGGGCAGTACCGTGGTGCCGGGGACAAAGCCTGCAGCAGCAACCCATCCTTTCCCCACACACAGATCTGGGGGGCACACCCCCATGCATGCTTGCCTGGGAGTGCGCACAGCTGTGGGAGCCACCTATCCCCTGTCCCTGTGCCCTCCCCACCCCCCAAAACAAGCCGCTCGTGACTGTCCCACGCCTTGCCCCGGCTGGGCAGCACCTATCAGTGCCCCTTCGCTTTCACGCCTCGGGTGGTCACCACATTCACTCTGCCCTTGCTACAGCACTGATTTGGGGCCAGGAGGATATGATTCAACAGTTCAAAGCGGGCCACTGACTGCAACAAGCATATCTTCTGGGCTATAGCAGAGGCACCAGAAGACATGACAGCAGTGCTACACGAAGGCCAACTCTCTAGCCATGACCCATTGGCAGGCGGCCCAGAGGTGCAGGCAGCTCTGCTATATAGCATAGCCCAGGTGTCCGTGAGGTCCCCGTCTGAGTCTGGCAGGCGCACAGCCATGGGCTGCAGGTCCAAGGGGGCGGATGCTGTTGCAGGTGGCACCAGGTCACAGCCAGGCAGCAGCCCCCACTGCTAGACTGCTGCGGTGGGTAAAGGATGCAAGGGACACTCTAGGTTGGGGCTGTTTCAGCAGTCCAGCTGGCACAAGAGGCTAATATCTCCAGTTACCAACTAGCTGGGTCTCAGGAGCTCCTGAGGGGAAGCAGCCCTGAGCTGCCTACCAGGGCAGCTTTTTATACTGCTGGGGCCAGCACAGGTGCTGGCCCCAGCCTCTACCTCCCCCTGGCTGAAGATCCAGGAGGAGCTGGGCAGGGTCAATTTGCCCTATGTGGCACAATTTGCCCCACACCAAAGTGTATGTTCAGGCACGTGTGCTAAGGCACAAATCTCTGACACAAATTTGTGCTGCTGCTGTTTGAGCTGCTGCAAGCGCACATGTCTACATCTGTGGATGCACTTTTAGAGTCCTGCATCCAAGCATGTTTGCCTTCCTCATCCAGCACAGCATTATATTGCAAGGACTTTGGCTGCAGTTATTCCAGTTCCCAGTATTCCCTCTCAAAAGCTCATCAAAGCTTAACCAACTCCTGCAGCCTAGATAGATCTCTTTCTCTTCCAGCCATGCCTTGACTGACAGCACGCTCAGCAGAAATGTTAGGGGTTCCAGATTCTGGCCCTTGGTAATGGGCCCACATCCTGCTGGGCTGCAGCATCTCAGGCTCTCAGCTTTCAGCGGTCTGTTCAATATACTGGGAGCCTAACAATGCTAATAGTGGAAACTCTCCAGCTGAGAGCACTGTCTCCCCCTCAGCACAGAAAAATTATGACTGCGCTTTCTTTTACAGCTCCTTCCTGCTTGGGCAGCATGAGGTGCCATAAAAGTGTAAATAATTTGAAGTTTCACCAAAGGTAAGAAATCATTCAAGTCAGCTTCCAGGGACAACTTTCCAAGGTGAAGTGCTGTACTCCCTACTGGCCTCTGGTGGTAGAAGTGTATAATTACATTGTCTCATCACAGCCCGAAATCCGGAGGAACAGGAGGGGGTGGAATCGTGGTGTAGACATGGGCTCCGACTACAAACACTGAACCTGGATTTTGAAGCGCACAGTGGCTGTCCTGGCCCTTTATCAAGGGACGAGCCATTTGTAAAGTCAGGCTGACTTAGGTCTCCCTCTGAACCCCCACCAATGCACACAAAATTGGTGACTATCCAAGCCTCCTGTTCGGGGTCTGTTAGGTTTTGTCTTATGTGGTTGTTTAATGCAGCAAAAATGTAATTATTTGCATAGCTGACAAAGGAGGAGATGAGAAGGAGGATTCAGACAGAGGGCTGAGGAAGAGGACACAACAGGGTGGACAAAGCCATTCTCAGCAAACACTCGTGTGAGCTACTCTTGCTTGTGCCTTTCCAGGATGTGGCAATGCCTGGTTACCCAGACTCCTCAGTGCCTGTTCTCATAAAGTTCTTTCTCCTTCACAGAAAAGAAACACTGTAGCCCTTTCTGCTCCATAAGATAGGAGCTAACTATATTATCTTTTAAATCCCTGGCTGCACTGATACCACTTTGGAATATTAACAGCCCGGCCGGTTTGACATCCCTAGTGCTGTTTGTTTACCGCGAGCATTTCCATCAGCTCAGGTGACAAACACGGGCCAAGCACTTCCACTTTGGCTCAAGGTCACTTCCACTTTTTGCTGGGGGACCAAGGCAGGGTCTGCCTTACACATGACAAAGGGGAGGGGAGACAGATAGGGCATGCAACAGATTAGGGTTTTCAGCAAATCAGTCTTCCCCCACTGAGCCTTCCACCCATTCTTTAGTTTATTTCTTGCAAGAGTCATGATTTTAAGGAGGGATTTGAAAGAGCAAAAGGACCCTTGAAGACTTGTTCTGAGATAGCCAGCCACAGGTAGACCCAATCCAGTAGTGGGGATGCCATGATCTGCCAACTGTAGCTGCGGGAGAAGGGGAAGAAACCAGTAAGAGAAGCCACGAAACACAAAAAACACTATCATATTCAGAGAGGCAGATCAAGAGATTGCATAATAATTCCCATTCAATGACCTACCTCTCATATTGAGGGATATTTTCCTTGCTTTTCCCTCCATCCCCTCATTTCACTTATGCGCCTAACTCAGCCTCCACTTGGAGCGACACTGCTGAATTCCAACAGGCCCCAGTAGCAAGCATGTGAGCAAGCATGGTAGGACCATGCTTCGCAGTGACCTCTGCCACATTGTCAGCACCCACCTACTACAAATATCAGCTACCATCTACATAGAACTGTTCAACCACAGATTATAACATGCTGTACACAAATGGAGCAGACACTAATAGCCCTGTGTTGCAGATGGGAAAACAAAGGCACAACGCTGACGATTCCAAAGTAAGGCACTGAGTCTGTGGCAGACATGAGATCACATGCATTTCCTTATTGATTCTCATTCTGGTGTCATATGCACTGACCCACACAACTCCCATGTCTAGATTAAATGAAAAGGCCTTCCCTTGGAAGTGGTAGGTTGAAAGGCCAAGATAATAGAATAAGAGCTGGACATGTGCAGAGCAGCAGTCACCACATGAGAAAGGTCATGATTTATGGAACAGGGAGATAAACGGGAAACAAATTTCATGTTACAGATAAAGGCGGAGGGAAATAAAAGCTATCTGGGCCCACAGATTAGAGACTATGAAGATCTGATAGCACTAAGTGAAGATGGGGCATGTGGGAATAATAGACTCATTTGAGAGATTCATAAGGAAAGGCGCATGGTTATGATGCAAGGGCAAGAATACATTCCTCTCCTGATGATAGAAATTCAGGCAGCTTTTAGATTCTGGTGAAGAGGGTGCAGGAGTTATTCCAAACACATGGACCCAGAGTGCCCTGCAGTGTGTATCCTTCCTGTAAATGTTCCAAGCAAAATGAAAAATTACATGCAAGCCCACTTGAGAACAGGAAAATTGGAAGCATGCAGGTGAGGTTGCCTCCCACCAATTTTTCCTTCACATGGGGATTTGTCAAGATAATTGGGATGCTGTGTACTTCATGTATGCACTTCCCAGGGCTGACTGAGTCCTAGTGGACTCCAAGATGAACATGAGTCAGCAGTGTGACGAAGCCATCAGAAAAGCCAATGGCACTTTATCGTGCATCAGCAGATGCATGACGAAGAGATCCAAGGAGGTGATACTTCCCCTCTATTGGGCGCTGGTCAGACCGCAGTTGGAGTACTGCATGCAATTCTGGGCACCGCACTTCAAGAGGGATGTGGATAACCTGGAGAGGGTTCAGAGAAGGGCCACTCGTATGGTTAACGGCCTGCCGGCCAAGCCCTATGAGGAGAGACTAGAGAACCTGGACCTTTTCAGCCTCTGCAAGAGAAGGTTGAGAGGCGACCTTGTGGCTGCCTATAAGGTCATCACGGGGGCACAGAAGGGAATCAGTGAGGTTTTATTCACCAAGGCGCCCCCGGGGGTTACAAGAAATAATGGCCACAAGCTAGCAGAGAGCAGATTTAGACTGGACATTAGGAAGAACTTCTTCACAGTCAGAGTGGCCAAAGTCTGGAACGGGCTCCCAAGGGAGGTGGGGCTCTCGCCTACCCTGGGGGTCTTCAAGAGGAGGTTAGATAGGCATCTAGCTGGGGTCATCTAGACCCA
>NW_005842081.1:2249420-2252475 GCF_000455745.1 Alligator sinensis | reverse complement strand
CCCAGCTCTCTTTCCTGCCTATGCAGGGGGTCGGACTTGATGATCTATTGAGGTCCCTTCTGACCCTAACATATATGAATCTATGACTCCTACTTGGACTGCGTCACCAAAGTGATAATTTAATCTTTTGGGAACGATTGTGTGTTCCAGTGCAAACGCATAGAGTGTGTTCCTAGGGCCCTTTCTAGTGTGCAAACAATGAGTATTTGAGACTGTCGGGTAGTCACCATATACGAGTGTGTATGCCTATGTCCAGTTGGCATTCACTGGCCCCTCAGGGCAGCTACGTCCCTTGAGGTCGATCTGGGTGGGGTCTGGTACCTTTTCTTTTCCTGCCTGCCACAACTTTGATGATAAGAAGAGATTTTACGAAAAGGGAGGTGGTGACTACCCATCCCACACCCAGATCAACCGTCCCAGGGCTGCCTCAGTGCCCGGAGTCCCAACAATGGATGCACAGGAAGAACCCACATAAACCGGTCTCTTTACTTTTGTTCTCTTTATTTCTTTCAAGTTTACTGAATTCTTACAACCTTTGTCCTGCTTATCTTCTGGACATCATCAAGGTCAGATTCCTGCCCCTTGGGGCGGTTATGCCCCCTTCCAAGGGTCTTCAGTGACTCACTTTCCCTGCTCTGGGCTGCTCTCAGATACTTTATATCAGATCCGTGCCAGCTTAATTGACGGCGCGCCGGGCTTAATTGGCAGCACCTGCCACTTAACAAGAAGGGGAATCCCTGCTGGGTCGATCAGCTGGACAGGGCACGGTCCTCACCAGCTCGGGTTCTCTGCTCGCTCCTGGTCATCTGTGGGGATCCTTCGGGTGTCTAATCCTCTCCGTGAGGGACTGCCTAGCCCTGATCTGGGCTCCCTAGCTGGCAGGAGAGGCAGCAAGGAGAGCGAGAGCGAGAAGGGAAAAAAAAAAAAAAGAGACCCCCCGTGGACAGTTCGGGTGGATCCGCCCCTTGTGCCCTCCTAAGGTCTTTCCTGGTCAGCCTTCCACCACCTTGCCTCTTCCACCCTCCTTTTTACTCCCACGGCGAGGGTGCCACCACGTCTTTGGGGTCCGACCATGGGCTTACCCAGTTTTCCCCGTCTTCACCCCGCGGGTTCCACTCTCCAGCCTCTCCCTCCTGCACTTCCTTTGTCCTTCTCCGCCCTCCTCTGGTTCCACTCCCGGCCTCCGGATATTGCCCCCGCTGAGGATTGGCACCAATCTGCTTCACCTGACAAGGGGGTAAAGCCAAGCAGGTGTGGATGGGGAGCTCCCGTCGCAGGGTGGACGTCTTGACATGTCATGATTCACACCCCTGGTTGGGAATGCACCCAAGGTGAGTGCCCCCCGGACTCTCACAGAGGCCAGAACCAGACCTAGACAAAAGGTATTAGCAGGACTTTATGCCCAGGGCAAACTGGGATGTAGCATGCATGAATTTGACTGTTATTTCAGTCTCCTTTGTACCACTTGTATCCATTTATGGACATCACTAGAGTGTTTACCTTGTGCTAGTGGAAATGAAGGCAGAAATAGGGCCTCTATTTTGGTGAAAGAAAGAGAGTGGGCAAGAATGTATTTAAGGGGTTGAATGTATTTAAGTCAACAGGTCCTGATGATCTCCATCCTAGGGTATTTAGGGAATTAGCTATTGTCAGAGCAGAGCCACTGTCACGACTGTTTCAACACTCGTGGTGCTCAGGACAGGTCCCAGAGGATTGGAAAAGTGCTAATGTGGTCCCTATTTTCAAGAAGGGGAGGAAGGAGGAACCGGGTAACTATAGGCTGGTTAGTCTCACCTCTATCCTTGGCAAGACCTTTGAGAAAATTGTTAAGGATCACATTTGTGGGGGACCAGCAGGTAAAATGATGCTAAGAGGCAATCAACATGGGTTCATAGCAGGCAGATCCTTCCTGACTAACCTGGTCTCATTTTATGACCGGGTCACAAAATGCTTGGATGAAGGAATAGAGGTAGATGTGATTTACTTAGATTTCAAGAAAGCCTTCGACACAGTGTCACACCCAATTCTTATAAATAAACTAAACAGTTGTGATGTCGATTATTACACAGTCCAGTGCGTAGAAAATTGGCTTAGGGGACGCACCCAGAGAGTGGTGGTGGACGGGTCAGTTTCTACCTGGAGAGATGTGGGCAGCGGAGTCCCCCAGTGCTCTGTCTGGGACCGGTACTATTCAATAACTTCATTAATGACTTGGATGAGGGAGTAGAAAGCACCCTGTCCAAGTTTGCTGATGACACTAAACTATAGGGAGAGGTACACAAACCAGATGGCAGGGAGCAAATCCAGGTTGATTTGGACAGGCTGGGGAAATGGGCTGAACAGAATAGGGTGCAGTTTAACCAGGACAAACAAGTGTTATGTATTGCACCTGGGGAGGAAGAATCACTCCTATAGCCTGGGAGGGACCATTTTAAGTAGCACAACTATGGAAAGGGATCTTGGAGTCATAGTCAACTCCAAAATGAGCATGAGTCACCAGTGTGATGAGGTAATAAGTAAAGCTAACCGCAACTTTCCTGCATAAGTAGGTGCATCACAAACAGGCCTAGGGAGGTGATACTTCCCCTCTATGCAGCATTGGTCAGGCCACAGCTGGAGTACTGCACCCAGTTTTGGGCACTGCACTTCAGGAGGGATGTGGATGGCCTGGAGAGGGTTCAGAGGAGGGCCACTCGTCTGGTTAAAGGCCTACAGAATAAACCCTATGTGGACCAATTGGGAGACCTGAATCTCTTCAGCCTCCACAAGAGGAGGCTGAGAGGTGATCTTATGGCCGCCTACAAACTCATCAGGAGGGGACAACAAGAAATAGGGGATACAATGTTTACCCAGGCGCCTGTCAAGGTAACTAGAAACAATGGCCACAAACTGGAAGAGAACAAATTTAGATTAGACATCAAGAAAAAAATTCGTTACAGTGAGGGTTGCTAAAATATGGAATAGGCTTCCAAGGGAGGTGGTGCTGTCCCCTTCCTTGGAGATGTTTAAAAGGAGATTGGACAAACACCTGGCTGGGGTCATCTGACCCCAGCAC
>NW_005842081.1:2246280-2249410 GCF_000455745.1 Alligator sinensis | reverse complement strand
TCCCCAGGGCGGGGGGTCAGACTTGATGATCTAATAGGTCCCTTCCAACCCTAACAACTATGAAACTATGAAACTATGAATCATCAAAATCTGACTAGGTGATCTTTCTCAGTGACACAAGCCAAAAGGTAATGTTAAGAGCTAGCACAGGTAGCAAACATCATAATAGTACACACATCATCATCCCTATGAACCACAGAACCTTGACATCATGGAAAAGTAGGGCTGGAAGGGACTTCAGGTTATCTAGTCCTACCTCTGCTCAAGGCAAGATCTGTCCAAACCATCCCAGACAAGTGTTTGTCTAGCCTGTTCTTAAAAACTTTAGGAACACCCCTCACACGCAGCTACTAGGCACAGTATCCAGGATATCAAAAATACTTTTTAACTTGCCACAGACAGGGCTGAGGGATGAGTAGTGTGTTAAAATATGTTTGCAATGATATCAGACCATCAGCAAAGCAGGATTATTCCATATCAGGCTGTCCTCCAGTGCTTGGTTCAGCCTTATCTGGAAAGACACACACCAATGGTTAGAGGGATGGGGCACATGACTTTTGAAGAGAGGCTGAGGGAACTGGGCTTATTTAGTCCGATGAAGAGAAGACTGAGACGTTATTTAAATAGCAGGTTTCAACTCCCTAAAGGGTGGCTCCGAAAAGGATGGAGCTAGACTGTTCTCAGAGGTGGCAGATGACAGAACAAGGAGCAATGGTCTCAAGTTGCAGCAAGGGAAGTTTAGATTAAATATTAGGAAAAACTCTCTCACGAGGAGGTAGTAAAACACTGGAACATATTACCCAGAGAGGCTGCAGAATCTCCGTCCTTGGAGGTTTTTAAGACTCAGCTGGACAAAGCTTTGGCTGGGATGATCTAGTTGGGGATGGTCCTGCTTTGAGCAGGGGGTTGAACTAGATGACCTCCTGAGGTCCCTTCCAACCCTCATTTTCTATGATTCTATGCCCCGTTTTCACCAGACAGGCTAGTCGCTAGCACAGTCCACTGAACAGGGAATGTCTTGGCATTATTTCACCCTAAATGTACTTTTGCTCCTTTTGATTGCACTGCAGGGGAGTTTGCTAGGGAAGCTCTGCTTGGAGAGAGGTGCAGGAAGAGAGAGGCAGCGGATTAAGAGAACAAGAGAAATGGCTGGAGGATGTCACAATGCCAGAGCCACTGCCAGCTTTTCCTCTACTTGCACCTCTGAGTTATCTGTCCAGCCAGGACCACTCACCATTGAAGCTTCCACCCAGGGCCTGGTTTGGTGCTGTGGAGACTGCAGCTTGCAGGTTCCTTTCGGTGATAGACAGGTGGGAAAGTGCCTGTGATGTGAACGTGCTTCCTGGTGGTGTCCCTCAGGGAGCAGGCAAGAGAGCAACAGGAGGAGGTAGTAAGGCTCTGAAGCATCCTCTGTCAGGAGAAGTTCATTGATTCAGTGCTGGAGGAGACTACTAGGACTGCGGAGGACAGACTGCCAAAGCCAGTATGAGAGAAGGAAGAAGCTGGAAGCTTGTGACCTCTGGCAGCAAGCACAATTCTTCCTCTCCACCTGCAGCATTTTGCCTGGAGAACAGATATGGAGCCCTAGGAACAGAGGAGGAGGAGCACGTGCCACTGGTAGAAGGGACCAGATCAGGCACCCTCAAGGTTGGGAAGATTGAGACCACTGCCATCAAGAAGAAGTGATGGGTGGTGGTGGTCGGAGACTCCCTTCTGTGGGGCACACAGGCATCCATGTGATGACCTAACCTTTTGTCTCAGGAAGTCTGTTGCTTGCCCAGAGCCCGGATCCGAGATGTGACAGAAGGATTACCAAGACTCACCTGGCCCTCTGAGTACTACCCCATGCTGCTCATCTCTGAGGGCACCAATGATACTGCCAGGGGTGGCCCTAAACAAATCAAAAGTGACTACAGGGGGAGTAGATTAGGTTTAGATTAGGGAGAGTAGGTTTAGACTGGACATTAGAAAAAAGTTCTTCATGGTCAGGGTTGCCAGGATCTGAAATGGGCTTCCAAGGGAGGTGGTGCTCGCCCCATCCTTGGGGTCTTCAAGAGGAGACTGGACAAGCACCTGGTTGGAGTCACATTATCCCAGGTTTGGTGACCCTTTTCTTGCCTGCCAGGGGCAGGGGGTCAGACCAGATGGCCCACTGAGGTCCCTTTCAACCCTAGAATCTATGAATCTACAGGGCTCTGGGTGCAAGGGTGGAGGGCACAGGGGCGCAGGTGGTGTTCTCCTCGATCCTTCCAGTCAAGGGGAAGGGCCTGGGTAGAAGCAGATGCATCCTGTACATCAACGCATGGCTGTACAGATGGCGTCACCAACAGAGCTTTGGCTTCTTCAACCATGGGATGTTGTTCCAAGAAGGATTGTTAGAAAGAGATGGGATCCACCTGACAAAGAGAGGGAAGAGCATCTTTACAGACAGGCTCACTAACCTCGTGAGGAAGGCTTTAAACTAGGATTGCCGGGCGATAAGGACCAAAACTGGATGAGCGATCTAGATGTGCACTTCTACCAGGAGATGGCAGGAACAGATGGGTGTACAAGGTGTAGGATAGTCCAGTCCCAGGATGATAAGGCTGGAACGGGAACACCCAAATCAAAACGTGATGCAAACCCATGGTACAGGACGACTTAAAATATTCTAATCCTGGAGTAACATAATATGTAATTTGTTTTGACTACTGTATAAAAGGAGAATTGGAAATTATGGGAACTTGGTGTTAGCCTAGGGGAGCCCATGTGGTGTACCAATACCTTGTCACGAGCATACATACATTAACACCTTGTTTGTCAGATCACAGGTGCATTAGGGCCATGCCTTGCAGATAATGAGCCAGGCTGAGCCGTTGGCGCCAGACCAAGCCTGTGGTCATTCTTTAAGACAAGACTGGTGTTGGGATCTCCTGGCTGCAACGTTTTGCTGGCACTGATGTCCCCGAGACTTCAACACTGACACCACATCAATTAAACCCAACAAAGACAGCAATGACAGGTGCCACCCTGCCCTAGGTTTTAATAACATGATCAGCAGGAGAGGATGAAAATGGAGGCATCCATGAGCATTACAGCCAATACTCTACTCATATACATGCTGGTTCTTACCACTCTCAAGGTGCTGGCA
>NW_005842081.1:2218062-2246270 GCF_000455745.1 Alligator sinensis | reverse complement strand
TACACTACAAAAGGCTTGTCAGTTCAGTTTGGTAGCACCAGTGTCTGTGCTGGAGTTCGCACAGGCAACGTAATAAGCAGTTTCCCAAATGCTATAAGTTTTGCCAGCAAATGAAGTCTTATGCTGATATAACTGTGCCTGGATTGGGGCTTTTGTTGTGAAATAGCTATTCTGGCATAAGATTCTTTGAAACCAGTTGAATTTCAGCCACAGGAAGAGACTGTACTGCTAAGACCAGTTGAAGCAGGACAGATACTGTGCCTAGACAAGGCTTTGCATTCTTTTCATGGTTGGAAGATTTTATTCACAACCTTAACGATTCAAACTTTTATCTCCTTTTCTTTTCTTTTAATGAAAGCTTGGATCTGAGAGGAGAGTTTCTGCAGCTGCAGAACTGTGCTATAAATGGGGACCTTGAGCAACAGAAACTTTTCTTGCTGTGTGTCAGACAAAACTGTATCTGAGAAATAATTTTCCGTTCAAATTGGCTTCTCTCATCTTCATGGCTCCCAGCCACCAGCATTTACTCTGTGTGAGGGGATTTAAGCAGGTGCTTTTCAAGCTTCTTCATTGCTCACCCAAGCCTCTGTGGTGTTCCTAAGTCTGCCACTGTCACTGGGATTGGGCCAGTCGGGGCATTTCAGTACATTCTATTGGCAAAGTCCTGTGGCGATGAGGCTGCTCGTGAGCTGGAGCCAGAGATTAATTCTGGAAATGCAAGAGGTGCTTCCTCTTCCACAGCAGTCCCTCAACACAGAAATGATCTCATGGAGAAAGTCTTATGGGTAAGCCATCAGCCATACAGCAGGCACAACCAGAAACATTGTCAACTCACTCCAGCTCACTTAAATGCATTTTTCCCAAGCCCGTGTGACAGTGTAAGCAGAACACTAAGTCTCCTGTTAATATTGATCCTTAACACTGCTGTGAACCCTGTGATGGAGATGAGGTTGGACCTCCCAGCCCTGGGCTGCCTTTGCCCAGCTCCTAGTGGTGTTTTACAGTGTGGCAGCTGCTGGGTCAGAACTGTGAATTCTGGTTGACTGGGAATAGCAGACTCATCCTATTCCTCTTTCCAACTTTGCTCCCTCCTTCAAGGCCCTACCCTCACCCCAGCCATGGAAGAGTTGTGGCTGAGGAGAGCACCTTATGCTGCTCAGTCATGCCAGTCTTGGGCTGACCAGAGATTTGGGCTACAGTTAATAAAGCTAGGCCAATTTATGCCAGCTGAGAATCTGGCCCATCACAAAAGTCAGCTCCTCCCCCTCCGCCCATGTTTTTATATGTTTAGTGGCTAACATCAGTTGCCACTGTCTTACCCTGTGATACCGTTGGTTTGAAGGAACAAGGCAGAAGAGGTCTTTTTAATTCACTCAAGTCTAGCCATACTTTGGATTCCAGAAGTGGGGAGAAGTGCATCACTCCTGGTGACCCGTCACGGAGCCATAGGCAATGAGTAGTGGGAGCATGGGGGGCATGTGCCCCCCCCTGATTTCTGTGCCAGTGGTGGGGTGTGGGGCTGCAACCCAGCCAGAGCCAGCACCCGGTAGCAGCAGGGACGGTAGCAACAGCAGAGTTGTGCCCTGACAGTGTGCCCAACTGTCAACACTTATGCATCGTCTATGCACAGAGCTATGCCAAGCACAACCAGAGCAGACAAGGAGAATGAGGCCAATACACCTGGAATAAGTAAGAACAGGGAGAAAATACTTTAGAGAGAGAAAACTAGAAGAGCCTTTGGGGTGAGTGGATTTTGCTTCAGTACCAGACCTGTTGCCAAGCTGATGTTTAAGTGCAGCATGTGACAGGACTGACTCTGCAGATAGACAGCTTTAAGGATGACACAATGGGAAAGAGTCTGCTAGCAGAGGCTGAACTTGGCTTCCTTCCCCAAAATGTATGCAAATATCAAGGATTTTCCCTCACAGCTTTCCCTGCTTTGTGCTGTCTCACCATGTCCTACAGGCTGGGGGTAGAGTCTGAACACTGGCCCACCAATTGTACAGATTTGCCGAGTCCGTTTAAAGAGTTCTGGCTCCCAAAGCCATGAGACCTGCAGCCTTCCTTCTCCCCCCACCCCCTTACAAATATACAGAGGAAGTTGAAGCCCCTCTCTCTGACTGCTTTCCACTTGGAAGGAACAGCAGGGAAAGAAATTAGAGATCAATAAGTTGTACAGCAGGGAGTAAAGAGACCAGGAAGAGGTTATGAGGGGATGGTACAGGTACCTAGGTCCTTCTGTGCATGCACTCCATCCTACTATAGCTGAGACTGGAAAAGCCCCAACACATGGCTTCCTTTAAGCTGCTGTCCTTCCCAGAGATCCTTCAGCATGCCTGTGCTCCTGCCAGCTATGGGAGCCACTGAAGCAGCTACTCTCCTTTGCTCCTCATAGCAGGAGTGGGTAAAAAAAAAAAAAGGGCATTGAGAAACACATTGCCCACTCTCCCACAGGATCAATGGGCGATGTGGGCTTTGCCCAGCAAAGCAGGTTAGCTGTGCCAGGACATGTTGAGGCACAGTTGGTTGAGGATGTCCGTTTCTATCCCAAGTCGCTATAAGCCAGTTTTAGCTCCTCGCCTGCCTGCCCCACTCCCACAGAGGGAGGGGAACGTGTGTCCACATGCACCCAAAGATACTTTGAGGCCAGGAGAGGTGCACCTCCAGCTACTAAATCTGAATGTGCCCTTGGGAATGAGGCTATTTTTTTCCAAATCAGTGTGTCCATGTGGTGCCTGGGAGCAATGCCAAGAAGCTTGCCTTGCCCCACTCAGCATGTGCCATACCCCAGAAGAGGCAGTCAAGCCAGAGGTAGAGCAGCCCCAAGCATGTAATCCCATGCTGCTCTGCTTCCTGGCAGGGCTGCTCTAGGCTGGCTATCCTACCTCATTTCTCCAACCTGCTGAATGCTGAGGGCAGGACATGCATCTCGGCCATGGTGACAACACTGACATAGCTGCAGTGACAGATCCAGAGCGCCCCCTCAGAAAGCCAGTAGGGCCACTCTGCATTCATCAGTGGAGTGGCACCTGCTCATGCCAGTCTGAATGGCCTCTCCTGACCTTGATTTAGTTTGCTTGCAATCCCAAGACATTTCCTTAAGACAATAACCCTACAACCGGTTCTGAAGGGGCCAACAGGGAAGAGGAGAATGGGTGCATTTCTTCAGCATTTGGCTGGATAGGGGGTGTGCCATGTTTCAGAGGGAGGAATTGATCTGAAGTCATAAAGCACCGACTGACTTTGCTTTATCCAAGTCCCCGTGCAGCTAAATTGAAACGCTTCCAAAAAGAAAAGGTTACTTAATGTTGGCTGATGAAAGGAATGTAGAACGTACTTCAGATGATTAAGGATACACTAAATGCAGAGAAAGGCAAACATCAGCTTTACAAAGAGAAAACTTTGAACCAGTAGACAGAGCACAGCAGTGAACTTTCAGAGAGCTAAACAAAATCCCCACAAAAAGTTTTCCAAAAGAATTAAAAATGAAGATAAGTTTTCCAAGCCATTGAAGCCGAGGCAAATCCCCACACCGTAGAGCAGGGGTGGGCAAAATGGCCAGGCTCCATCTCCCTGCAGCCCCTGCCTGCATCGCTCCAGCAGGTCTCCTTGGAGCCCCCAGGAGCAGCAGAGCTGTGACAGCGCAGGGCCCACGTCTCAATAATGATCAGTTGGAAAGGTGCGCTGGCAGGGCACGCGGCGGGGAGCTGCTCCAGGCCGGGACCGGGATCTTGCAGCGGTGATAGCCTAGTCCAGAGCTGAAGCAGAGCCACAATCCACTGCATGCATGCCCCTGGGGCAGCGGATCACAGCTCTTCCCCAGCTCTGGTCCACACTGTCACCACCGCAAGATCTCAGCCCTGGCCCCAGCCCCAGAACATCTCCCTGCCCAGCCGCATGCCCTGCCAGCGTTGCTCAGGCTGGTCTCCATGGAGACGCTAGCCCCATGCTGTCACACCCCCGCCACTCCTGGGGTCTCCATGGAAACCAACTGGAGTGATGTAGGCAGGGGCTGCTGGGAAATGGAGTCCTCCACGGGCCCAATTCAGCCCGTGGCCCAGACTTTGCCCACCCCTGCTCTAGAGCAGAGTTGTCCTATAAGGGACAGAGTAGTGGGAGAAAGTAGTGACTAACGTTTTGCACAAGCACATCACAAAATAAAAAACCAACCCAAAAACAGGTTCTATACTAAATAGGAAGAGGAAAACACACAACGGATTTCAAGGGGAAAAAATAATTGGGCCACATTCTAAAATGGCTGGGGTGGAAGTTGAGTACTGCTTAGATGAAGCAGCTTTCAAGCCATATAATCATATTCTAGCAAACACAAAGGTTGGAACTATACAGACTCTTCCAGAAATACTGCCCAATCCATCATTTCAGGACATCGTTTAGAGCCACCAGTTTATTTCACTGCAGAATACAGTAAAAGGTGTCAGAGTTCATTGCAATTCTCCTTTACTTCAAATGCTGAAGGAGTCTCCTCAGAAGGAAAGTCTTAGCTCTTTCTTTAGTATATCCCACCCATTTGCACCTCCTCCTTCTCTGAATTCTGCCTACATCTTGGCTGTTCCTTAGCTGGCTCAAGTTGCCTACATAGTGTATGTGATGCATACTCTGTGCATGCTGCTTGTTGCATATACTACAATCACACCAACTGCTGGAAGTGTGGCAAGCAGAAAGAAATAACTGAGCCAAACCACAGTTAATCCAGAATAAAACAAGGCATGTCAACCAATGCTGGCCAGGCCCTATGAATTCCATCCCCAGTAGAACAGACTCAGCGGATGTAAAACTGAGCAGTTTTGCAAGAAAGAAGTTACTGTAGTCAGCTCCACTGTCTCTTGCATTGGCCTTCTGGAGAATGGCAGGATGTTTTTACAACCAAACTGAGCATGCTCAATGAGTGAGCTTGGCACCAGGAAGAAAAAGAAAGTGTCCCCCTGCCAAAAGTTGCAGCAAATTAGTATTTCACTCAAGAAGGGCTGTTTTCAGTTAAATAAAATCCAATGTTTATAAAAGATAAGCCCAATAAAGGTGAATTTGTAAAAATGATAACTGTTGCCTGGTATTTCTGATTCATGCCCTGCATATTGGCTATAATTCACAATATGAACATTTTGCCTTAAACAAAGACATGGGCAGGCCAGAACAGCTCTACCAACCACCGGAGATATCCCAGACATCAGCCTCTTGGAATAACATTGCACAAACTAACTTACTAACCATCTGCATGAATTGAAAGGTGGCAGGCAGGAAGACATCCTCACCTTCATAGATCTGCCAACCATGAGTATTATTAATGTGAATCCAAGTTACTGATTAAATCATTAACTCCTTGATTCGATCAAATAACCACATATCTATTTATGGAGCCAGGAAGACACATAGCACTAGATTTTCAGCTAGCAGCCATGAGTATAGCTCTATTGGTTTTGATGCAACTACGCCAGTTTACACCAGTTGAAGATCTGGTCCATGCTAGAATTGTCAGACTGGCTCAGACCTACTAAGTTAGTGGATTCCAGCCTTAACAACATCATGAGGTCCATTACCGGATGCCTTATGCCAACTTCAGTTGATTGCTTACCAGTCCTCTGAGGCATTCTTTCCCCCCACCCCCACAAGATGCTATTCTGGCCCTAGACAAGTTGCTACTCTGGCCCTAGGCCTCAAAACCCCAAATCCAGACCATTCTTTGCACTCCAGCCTAGTAGCCACAAGCCAGAAAACCAACTACTGCCCGAAATTGCAGAACCCATTCTCCACTTGGGACAAGAAGCTCATTGAATCTGCAGATGGCATGTCATCTACAGCATGGATCTCCCATCAGTGGAGCAGGCAATACGCCGCACAAGAACTGCAGCTAAAGAACTTCATCCCCAATACCAGCTTCCACCCCTCAGGATGACCTGCCCCGCAGGGCCTGGACTGTTCTGGACTGATGGTTATCTCACAACAGGTATCGGTCAGCTTACGGCATGTACTCTTGGGACCTCTCCAATGACGCTGGCTGCAGCTGTCATGCTCAAGCTCAGACAGCCAATCACATCGTCTACGAATGCCTGTATGGCTCTCCTTCAAGTGCCCAAGTTATTATTGACATTGACCAGTCTAGCTGTTGCTGGCTTTCTGGCCTTCAGGCTTCCAGCATCTGAGTATGGCAATACTTGTTTCATCATCAGACCAATGATCCTGTCTCCAGTAGAAGCCAACACCAAAAGCTTTGAAGAAAGTTGCAGTAAACCGTATCCCAGCCCAGCATGGATGTGTTGTCCTAACCAGTAGGTAGATTGGTTTTAGTCCCTGAATCATGTGTTTTTTATGTCCCTTCCATGGCTCTCTTTTACTTAATGCAGTGATGCTCAAGCTTTCAGCTCCATGGATTAGAGAAGAGGCAAGAGCTTTTAGCCCCATGGATCAGACAATGGAAGCTGGGGACAGGCCCCAGGAGGATTATATAACAAGGGCTCATACTTGTAGGGAACAAATTAGAAAGGCTAAGGCAGCGACTGAACTTAGATTAGCAATGGGAATCAAGGACAACAAAAAATTCTTCAGGTACATAGGGAACAAAAGGAAAACAAATGGGAGTGTGGGGCCATTGCTCAGCAACTCAGGACAGCTGTTTACCGACACTCTGGAGAAAACTGAACTCCTGAATTACTACTTTGCCTTGGTATTTTACCAGGCCATGGGGAAAATCATGCTGGATAAGGTACAGAATGAGCAAGGCAGAAATTACTCCCTCCCTACTGTTGCCGTAGAACTGGTGTGTGATCGATTAAAGACATTAGACATATATAAGTCAGCAGGACCGGATGAAGGAGCTGGCCGACATTGTCGTGGAGCCCCTGGTGAAACTGTTCCAAAACTCATGGCAATCTGAAGAAGTCCCTGAGGACTGGAAGAGGGCCAATATCGTGCCCATCTTCAAGAAGGGGAGGAGGGAGGACCCAGGTAACTATAGCCTAACTTCTATCCCAGGGAAAATCCTGGAAAAATTCATAATTTCATTAATTCATTCATTCACATTCATTCTATGTGCAATAGGCTTGCAGAAGGTAGGATTTTGAATGACAGCCAGCATGGCTTTGTTGTGGGCAGGTCTCATCTTACCAACCTCATCTCCTTCTATGATCAGGTAACTCACCACCTGGATAAGGGAGAAGTGGTGGATATTGTATACCTTGACTTCCAAAAAGCCTTTGATCTGGTATCCCATGATGTTCTCATGAGAAAACTGAAGATAGAGGGCTTAACTGCGGGACAGTTAGGTGGGTATGAAGCTGGCTCCAGGGTAGGACCCAGAGAGTCCTAATGAATGGATCTGTGTCATCTTGGTGAGAAGTGGGCAGCAGTGTCCCACAGGGGTCAGTGCTTAGTCCTGTACTTTTCTTCATCAATGATTTGAATGAGGGAGTGAAGAGCTCACTGGCCAACTTTGCAGATGATGTCAAGTTATGGGGAAGCATGGTCACACTTGAAGACAGGCTACAAATACCGGCAGATCTAGACAGGCTAGCAAGTTGGGCGAGTCATAACCAGATGAAGTTCAACATTGAGAACTTCAATGTGCTGCACCTGAGAATGAACGCTCCTTTGCACACCTTCAGGCTTAGCAATCACAACCTGACCAGCACTACGAATGAAAGAGACCTGGGGTTATAATAGACCACAGCATGAATATGAGCTGGCAGTGCGACTCTGTTGCCAGCAGGGCAAATAATTGACTCTGGCATGCATCAATTGATGCATCTTCAGCAAGAGCAAGGAGATGATTCTTCCACTCTGTTCACCACTGGTGAGACCCCAACTGGAGTACTGCATCCAGTTCTGGGTGCCATACTTTAACAAGGATGTGGTAAAACTTGAGAGAGTCCAGAAAAGGCACTCGTTTGATTAGAGGCTTGCACGGCAAGCCATACAAGGAAAGGCTGAGGGACCTGGGACACTTCAGCCTAAAAAAGATAGGGCTGAGAGAGGACTTGGTAGCAGCTTACCACTACATCAGGGAAGTACATCAGGGGCTCGGTGAACAACTGTTTACCAGGACGCCCTTGGGGAGAACTGAGAGTAATGGCTACAAACTCCTGGAAGACCATTTCAGGCTCAACATTAGGAAAAATTTCTTCACAGTTAGGGTGTCCAGACTGTGGAATAAGCTCCCTCCAGAGGCGGTGCAATTGCCTATCCTGCAAATCTTCAAGAGAAGACTGGATAGTCATCTTGCTGGGGTCTCCTGACCCCACCTGTCATTTTCTGCCTCGTGCAGGGGGCTGGACCCGATGATCTTCCAAGGTCCCTTCCAGCCCCAAACAATCTATGAATCTGTGGGGCCAGTCTACAGGTTGGATTAGACCCCATACATCAGGATCAGGCCCCAAGACCCCAAACCTCCTCCACCTGGCCCCACCCTGCTAAATTCTTGGCTTCAGTAAATGAATGAGCATGAATACAGACAAGCATTACAAAGAAACTTGCCGTAAGAGTCTGGTCCATGCAAAGCAGTCATTTACTTTGTGGCTACAAAGTATTAAATAGAACGTCTAGGCTCATTTTTATTACTACTTTGAGCATTTCAGCAAACACAGTCCTAGTTCTGACATATCAGTATCAGCAGAAACACTTACTGGACTCCTCTGTCTGACCCAACCCAGGAATCTTTGCAGGAGACATGACATTTCATCAAAGGCTTTTCACGCGGATCACAGTCTGACTAGACTTTGTTCTCATGGCTCGACAGCGCTGATGCTTGTTGAAGGTCCCCATTAAACTGTCCCTTTCTCCCTTGGGTTATTTCAGTGCTGTAAAGTAATTGTTCTTTCTAGAGGCAAAACTTTCTTAAAGAGAGAATCTACTTCGTGCCACTGCACTTTTGTTATAGTGGCTTCCAGAGGGCTAAGCGCACCTCCACGCATTACATTTATGCAGTGATTATGATTAATGTGTTCATCACGGCATAAACAGCAAGGGCTCTAACATGTTCACCCAATAAAATAGTGAACCAGGCATAAAAATGTTCCACATATAATGTAGAACATTTTCATGGCTGTTTTATATGTGCCGTAAATTGAACATGTGACACATCAAAACACCAGGGCTCTAGGAAGCTGTTGCCTGACAATCAACTGGTTTCTGGAATCAGCCTTGGACAGCCCTTGTGTGCAGCTTGCATGCCAACAATATTGTTGGCACCAGCCTTGGGTGGCTCTAGTTCTCCAGCTGGGCCCAAGGCTACCATGGAAGGTGGGGGAGGGGGTGCAGAAATCAGATGCTTCTGGTCAGAGAAGGGTGGAGTTGAAGGGCTTTCCCTGCTGGGGATGTTAAACTTCCCTGCCTGTAAGCTTTGGCAGGGCTGTGGGATGCAGGGATCAGAGGCTTTGATTCAAGGGATTAGCAATAGGATTCAAAGGACTTCCCCCAATGGAACTTTAAACCCCATGCCTGGGGTTTAAAGGTAGCCACATCCTTAGTTAAAAGATAAGACATTGAGGAGGACTGATAAGCTCAGATATGTAACTATGGATGGTTTCTTTCATGAATAGAGACACTATTCCTTTATATAACAGGAGTGGGTAAAGCAAAGATGGAAATCATTTGTGTACAGGAGCTGTCTTTTGATTGAAGAGTATAAACTAGGTCTAACACAAACTACAGAAGGACACATTGAAAGAGAGCCTGAGGCCTATGTTTTTATAAATACGTGTGCAAATGTGTTTAGATATTTAAATACTTGTTTTCGCTCTCAGCTATAATAATTTTGTACACACACATAAATGTAACTGAATAAAAGCACAGGTATCTTTGTGCATGGACTGTAGATATATTCATAAAAAGACCCTTAAAACTTATCTGATCCTAAGTATCTACCTAACCTGTCACATCACTAAGGGAATGGGGATAGCATGGTACATTAAGAAGGAAAATTTGCCTATTAAAGTTGCTATCTGAAAAAGGACTGGTTAAAATGAATGTCAGCATGAGATACTGTATTACGCTCTAGACTACAAATAACTCAAAGTTTGAGAGTTTTAGGATCCAGGGGTCTGATTTTGAACCAATTCTAGCTGAAACAAGCAAATGAAGATAGATCTGACTTCATTTGCTCTGTGAAGTAAGCTCTGAAGAGATGCCTCTGCTTGATCTGAATAATACTAGTAAACAAGGAAAGCCCTGTATAAACCATTTGGCAAAGGGCTTTCATCTGATAAAAGGAAAACCAGAAACATGAATGTTAATTTCCAGTTAAGAATTCTGAATTTAAAGCTTGATCCAAGATCCAGTAAAGTGAATTCAAACACTCCCATTTGCAGTGCTATAATGGGCTTTGAACACGGTCCTTGGTATCTCCTCTCCTCTCTTTGTAAGAAGCATGATGACAGACACAAATTAGCACAGGGCTGATCTGCTGAAAACCAGGGCAGTAAAGGGATAGACAGAAGTGCAGCTTCCAGGTCTAACTCATGGCACTTCACAGGAAGGGCCACGAATTAGAGTGATCCACCCGACCCAACACACACTAGCTTTTGGGTCAGGAGGGTGGGAGATCAAGCTTCAATTTGGAGCCCATCTGGGGAGAGAGGCTTTGTCTCTGCAGCCTCTTCCCCTAGCTCTGCCTCCCTCTCCCAGGTCCTGTGCTGACTCAGGATGGGAGGAAGACAAGACAGAGGAGGGAGGTCTCTTCTGGGGTTTCCCCAGTCTGTGCTGGAGTGAGGGGAGGGGGTGGATTGGAGCTCCCCACCTTGGCGGGGCTCCAAACCACCTGCCCCACCCTCCAGCGCAGGTTGGGCAACCCTCAGAATGAGCTCCCTCCGTTCCCTTCCCCGCCTCCCGTTCTGAAAACAGCACCGGGAACAGTGCTGGACTGCATCAGCTGAGCCCTGCTCCCGGCAAGCACGGACAGAAGTTACTGAGGGCACTCTGCTTTGGAGCACCTTCATCTGAACCCTTATGTAATGAGGGTTCAGACTGTTCCAAGATCAGGCTGTGGCAGGGCACTGTTGGTGCCTGCCACTTTAAGACTGGGGCCAAGCAGCCAGCAAGTACTTATTTGCAGTGGCCATTTTAGAGCTCTGGCCGCCCATATAAACAGGGCACTTTGCTGCTGGCAGCCCAGGCCGCAACATCATCTGGCTGTGAGGCTCCATAACATCCTAGAGATAAGGGCAGGAGCTGTAGGGGATGGATTGGAGGCTCCTGGTCCTGGGCATGTCCTAAAACTGCACCCTGCCAGGAGTGGGTGGCTTGGTGGGGCTCTCAGTGGCGCAGGAGCCCCCAGGAAATGCCAGACCAGTTACCACCCCGGTGAAAGGCTGGTAGGGGCACCTTAACCCTAGCCCACACCTTCAGGTGGGTTAAGCAACACTGGAGGTAGTTGGGGGCCAGGCATGAAATTCTCTCTTCCTTCCTCTCCAGTCTAGTTTGGTGTAACCTCTGACTGCCTCATGTCTTGTATTCAAAGTGTGAGCTCCTTGAGGCAAGTGATAAAATCCAACCCTGCTCTGGGGTTGTGACTGCACCTGCTCTAGCAATAATACCTTCTTAAACAGAAGTAGGAGGACTTTGCTTACATGGTACCATTTTGTCATGCACAACCTCATGGAGTCCAAGTCTGAGACTTGGCTCTGGTCTTGCTCTTCCCAAAGCAAACCAGTTTTGTTTAAATAGATGATGCTGGCCCAACCTTGCAACTGTGTTCCCCTGGGAAGTGCTGAGCACTCTTATCTGCTATTGAAGTCAGAGGTACGCGAGGGCAGCCCTTCCAGAAGATGAGAGGGGCAGAATGTGGCAGGAGTGTATCCTGGCAGATAATAAGTATCTGACCTGTAACAGAGCAGCCTAGAAATCAAGAGGGTCAAATCTGGGTTTAGTATTCTGCTTATTAGATTATACAGTAATCTGTAATAGGGGAGCAAACCAAAGGGAAAATCATACATACATTACATCATGAGGTGGTTATTTTATTTTGGAGAGAAGCTATTTTTTCTTTCCTAATAGCTTGCAATACTCCTGACTGCCCCACATGCTTTCTGTGACAAAGAGAAGCACTGTCGGTCTGGCATAGTGGAAATTTAAATTCATGAGAGAGTGGAGCAGAGGAAAACACCCAACCATCAGGCCTCTAGTTAAAGGCATGCTGACTTTCCAGCCACATGTCCTAGCGTCCCCTCCTGGAGCAACCGAGCAAACATCTTTCCCAGGCTCTTTCCTTTCCCTTGTTCTGACACACGCAGGAGCTTGAACAACGTTCGTTCCTGTTATAGCTGCCTGCTCAGACATAAACACTGACACACAGGCACACAAATGAGACTGTGCCAAGGCAACTGCCCTTCACGATGGTGACAGTAAAAGCCTGAAAGCACTAATTAAAAATAGATCAAACCCAGAAAGACTTGGCAAGCTTAAGGAAGCATCATACTGTCTAAAATGAAGACTTTGGACTCTGACGGAAAGTGCCTACTAAGCAATTTGGTACACATTTGTAGTGACTTTCAGTAAAACAAATGCTACTGCCAAGAAAGAGAGGGACAGATTGATTTTTAGGTCTGATTAAGCTGAACTGCAGTAAAACAGGCTTGGAAATGAAAAATACTCAGGGTCTGGTAATTACCACCTTATCATTTCTGTTTGCAAGGGCATTCTCCACAATAGGAGTGAAATCCTGGCTGCATTGAGGTCAGGGCCAGAACACTCATTGCTATCAATAAGATCAGAAATGTTAAGCATATGGTGCATAAATAAACTTTACTCAGCTCAAAGTCAAGGGGGGCCTTCACACATGCCTCGGTGGAAGGTAGAATGCAGCCCACGGACTGCCAACGGGTCGATTGCAATGTCGATTTCAATGTGTCACAATCTCTGTTGCCACAAGGTGGCAGTGCTTCAAAACGTTACTGTTAGGAGCAGTAGCTCATTTTTATTTACCCATTATCAGAAATAATTTATGCTATTGCAGTATGACATGCAGAAGGACACCACAGACTTAAAGACTAGTGCAGAGAACAAACATATCCCTTAATACCCCATCAGATTATTAGGAGCACAAGAATTTTTAAATTCAGTTCCCCTGCCACTTACATAGCTGACCTTGCCTTCGTGCGGGTGGTCTGTTGGAGTAGGTGATCTCTTTAAGTCTCTTCCAGCCCTACATCTCTCTGATTCAGTCCTGGCGTTCAGCTCCAATGAGGATGGTGGGTGTATAAATACATAGATCGATTGAGAAGAAAACAAAACCAATTAAGCCAGTTTCAATTTCAGAGATTCTTCAGGGAAGGAGATTGAACACTGCAGTAGGGCATTCATTTAAAAAAGCAAGTATTTTCATTGTATTTTTCATTGCAGACTCATTTCCATTGTAACTGTCTATAACAAGGTTGGGGTCCCATGGGTGGCTGTGATGTCCCCTGGTGGCTCTGCAACCATGCCCCGCTCTGCCCCTAGGGTGCCTTCCCATCTCGCCCGTCATGCCTTGATGGTGTAACGTTTAATAGAGAATAGGGAGGTTGCCAATGGGCCTTTGCATGGCCCCAGCTCCACTGAAGCCCTGCTAGGGTTTCTCAGCAACCTACTGGTCCTCTCACTGGATCTCTATAGTCAACTGTACCTGGCAGGGCACCCAAAGCCTTAAGGGTTGATTGCATGGCTCCAAATCCTTGCCTACACCATGCCCCATGCCTCACGGATATTACTATAATGTTGTTCCTTCTGTTACAGCTTCAAACTCCTCAGCCTCCACCCCTTTAATCTGGCTAGGCCTTCCAACCTGGGCACACTGTGTCAGACCTGGGTTTGAGGCACTAACTTCAATCTATCCCCTCTGGTCACCAGGCCCCTGGCCCCTGTACGGCTGTGCTCCTCTGAAGCGCTGGGCCCCCTGGCCCCTATCTTGCTGTGCCCCTCTTGGGAACCAGGCCCCTGGCCCCAGTGTGACTGCACTCTTCTTGAGTGCCAGGCCCCTGGCCCCTATCTTGTTATGCCCCCCTTTGGGTGCTGGGCCCCTGGCCCCTGTGTGACTGCACTCCTTTTGAGCGCCAGGTCCCTGGCCCCTGTCTTGCTGTGCCATTGCACTCTGCCCCTCTCTGGGCTCAACAATAGCTTGGGCCTTGAGCCTGTCCCTGGCATGGCTCAAGGCAGTCGTGTGCCACTTGGGCACCACCACTTTAAACACAATGTAAACATAAGCCCCCAGGCTATAACATAATATAAAGGGATAACAGCCCACTGTCCCTTTAAGAGAGAGTGCAAACCTTCACTCCCTAGCACAACCTGCCTCCCAGCCTGGGCTCCTGCGGAGCTCCCTGAGCCTCACTGTTCCTGCAAGCAACAAAGCAGTCAGTGTAGCATCCCCACGTGGCTTTCCTGGGCAGGAGGAGCCCCTTCCTCTGCAGCTGCCAAGGAGAGATTCCCTGGCCAGCCCCATTCTTGGGCTTATATGCTCCCAGGGCCCTGCCTACCTCTGATCAGCTGACCACCTGCAGGTGTCTGCTAATTGCTCCATTAGTCTATTGCCCTGGGGACCTGCAGCTGCTGGGTCCTGCCTAGCCTGCAGTGCTCCCTGGCTGAGCTGCTTTTATCTTAAAGTAACAGGGAGCCCCAGGCTCTCTGTTATACCCTCCCTCAAAAATTAATGAAACCTGCCAGACAGCAAAGAAAGTCCTCACTAGAAATGTAACAAGTAGCAGTAAATAATCCAAAACGGTCCCAGACAGTGTCTCCGTAAGAGGGAATGCAGAAGCAGCAGCAGAGAGGTTGGTGGTCTAGAGCTGCCAGCCAAATTAAATCGAACTCTAAGACAGTGGTTCTCAACCTGTATAGACTGCAGGCCCCTCCATAATTTCTCTGAATTTAGTGGCACTCTGTAAAGTCCCTCCTTTTCCCTGTGCAAGGGAGGTATGCTCAACTTCATCCCTCCACCAAATTTGCCTTGATGCACTAATCCAGGGACGACCCCTGGTTGAAAATCCCTGTTTGGGGTGCTCCTGTTTTTGCAGGGTTCATCTGAGACACTTGAAAGGGACCTGATTTACCAGAGGTGCTGAGCTCCTCAAGTAGGGTGTCCTAGGTGTCTTCAAGTAGGGATGGTCCTGCCTAAATCATTGCCTCCCTCTCTCTTTCCCCCTTGCTCACTCTCCAGCAGATCCCAGCCTTAGTTTGCAGCTGCATTTCTTAAATTAAATAATACATAGAAGCAGGCAGGGGCAGCAGATTAGACAGGAGTTTTTCTGGAGCTGCCTTCTGCCCTAGGTGCTCCTGCCCTTTTGGAGTCCTTAGTCCCTTTCTGGGCTTTGAGTGGTGAAACGGGAGGCTGCTTTTCAGCAAGGTCCTCCTGTGGGAGGGACCCTTTGCTGCTGTCCAGATGATGGGTGTTTTTCCCTGTGCTTGGTGCTAGTCAGGGCAGCAGCATTTAAGGTTAAACTGTCCCCTTCAGGGCTGATTCCTCTCCCCATGGCCCGTGCCTGGGAATCAGCCTCTGCAGATCACCAAGAGGCTGTGGCTTCTCCTGCAAGGACCCACTGTCTCCTCCAGCTGCCTGCTGTCCTGAATATCCTGCTCCCAAGAGCCGGCTGGATCCAGGGACCAGGCACTTGGGAGCGGGGGGAGAGCCAGAGCCACTGCTCCACAAACAGGTGTCCTGCTCCCCCTACTAAAGCAGGAATATTTGAGTATAATGGGTCCATTGCTCTTTGGAGAGCCACACTGCCCACAAGGGTGCACAGGCTCTATGACGCACAACCTTCCCAGTCCAGCCCCACCTCACAATCCTCCTGGAAAGAGGTGCACAAGACAGTTTCACCTGCCTGCGGTGTCTGTGTTTCCAGGAGATGCCATGCAGGGTCAGACTAGAAAGGCTTGTGGCAGGACCAGGGACTCTTGCCTGCCTTAGGGTTATTGAAGAACTCTAGTGTAGGCAGAAGCGGGCACTGTGTTGCAGTCCTTCCTGGTCATGCCATGTAACCCCCCAAAAGGGTTTTGCAACAGCCCAGGGTGTCACAGGACCCCAGTTGAGAACCATTGTTCTAAGCAAAAAGTTCATTTGTAGTCACCGAGCCCCAAAAATGTATGAAAGGAAAAACCCTAGTCAGAATGTGCCAGGGCTTGCCATATTTTCTCATACAATGCATCCCAGAATACAGGATGCACCTTGATTTTGAAAGGCAGAATGAAGGGGGGAAAAGATTTTTCCAGAGTTCTGGCTACATACAGCCGGGGCAGGACCTAGTCTTCAGGTGACTCACCCTCCCTTTCTTGCTTAACTACAGGTGAATCCCTAGCTGCTGCTAAAGACTTATCTGCTTGGGTGGATCTATGATTTTGAGAAGAGCTAAAGGATCTGTGTTGAAAGGATAAAGAGTCTGAGCTAAAGAGTCTGTGAAATAGGGGGAGATACTAGGAGCAGCTAGCAGGCAGCAAAATTGCCCTAAGAAAGGTTAGCTTGATTAGTGGGACATCAAGATGATTAAAAAGGAGATACGATAGTTAACACCTCTGGAGTGGGGAACAAAGAGCCATTAAGTTAACTGTCTCCCTCAGCAGCTATCTAAATAGCAATGCCACCGCTGCTACACTGTGGAGCAGGAATCAAACCAGGGTGCTTCTAGCTCAGGCAAAAAAAAAATCAGCTTCTCCACTTAATACATGAACCCCAGTTCAGGGGTGTGGGTGCTGATTTGGGGGGAAACGGTGCATGTTATATGCAAGAAAATAGTTCTCTTACAGTGAAGTGCCTCCACTCCCCAGAGTGCCTAGCAAGAGTAGGCAAAACACCTGCCTGTTGAGTGGGGAGCTTCCTAGAGTTGACCAATAGGAAATGCTAAATAGATATGATATAATAGCTTAGTGCACTCACCCAAGAAATAAGGCTTAGGGTCTTCTTCAGCCTGGATTCAAATCTCATGACCTTTCCCAGGAGAGCGCCCTAGGGACCAGACAATACGTCGGGTAGGCTAGGAGAGGTATCCACCTCCCCTTGAAGGAAGGCTAATGTACTGCTAAGGGCCCCAAGATTATAGGGATGGGTACAGAGCAAGCAAGAGGGAATGAGAGTCCATAACCTAGTGCAGTGGTTCTCAACCTTTTTTGTTCCAGGACCCATTTGTAAATGTTGATGTCCAGTCCTGGTCCAGAAAATAGTTTAAATAGAAGACAGCCCCTTGGCCCCTCACTCCCAACACACTGCCCCTCACTCCCAGGCCCCAGCTATGCAGTGTGGGGCAGGGAGTGGATGTGGGGCAGAGGGTGGGTGTTTGTGGGGCAGGAGGGCCTCAAGCAGCCCCTTGCAGGCTGGAACTCTGCCAGCCCGCAAGGGAAAACCCACAGTTTCCCACTTCTTTCTCCTGCAAAGGAGAATCCATTTTTAAAGTTTGTTCGCGACCCTTTCATATGTTCTTGTGACCCACTTTTGGCTCGTGACCCACAGGTTGAGAAACTCTGACCTAGTGGTTTGGGCCCACCCACCGATGAAGGAAAAGGTCTACGTTTCAGTCCCTGCCCCCAGTTTGTTTATGCATTTTGTGTTATACGGGCTGCATCTACACGAGATGCTGACTGCGCAGTCGCCTGATACTACTATGCAATAGCGTCACATGGCAACAACTGTGATGCAACACTGCTACGCAGCAGTATTCAGCTATTGTGCAGGAGCATCACAAAAAAGTCATTTGTCGGTGCTACTGCACAGTAACTCAGGTTACTGTGCAATCATTTAGTTCTTGTTTATACAAGTACTAAATGACTGCACAGTCAGTGTGTCATGTAGCCGCAGCCGCAGTCATTGGTTAGAACACAAACATAGTCCTGATAGACAGCCTGACCTAGCAGGGGTAGGATGCTTACATTAACAGGATGAGTCACGCCAGGCATAGGGTGAGCACAAGTCTAATAGATGCCATATGCACATCTTCTAAGAAAGCCTAACGATGCATATACCTTATGCCATCCCTAGTCACAGGATGGACTCTGCGTCTGGTGCTGAGGCACTGTTGCACTTGTAAGGAGATATGTAACGAGACACAGCTACCAATGGCAGCACAAATAAACCTACCACGCTCCTCCTCAGAAAACCACCAGCATCCAGGTCTATGCAGAGAAATAAAGGGCAATTACAGAAGCTGTGTCTAACAGGACCAAATGCCCTGGTGGTTTAACAGACACTTCTGGAGTCAACATGCTCTGTGATAAGACATATGCTGTTCTAATCAGCATGTGGGAATACCGATCTGTCTCCTACCAGCGTTCCTAAGGGTCTGTACTTTGTTGTGTATCAATGGCTCAGAGGGAACCCAGCCCTGCTCAGACCTTCTGCTAGAAGCAATCAGTGTAGCATCGCCCTGGCCACGATCTATCACACAGCACAAGCCAGTAGGAACCAGCATTACAGGATTTGCCTCCGTTTGCCCAGGTGAACAAGTGTTTAAGATGGTCCTGAAAATAGGATGCTATGCCATGTGGAGCTTTTGGGAAATGAAATCTCAGACCTGGGTGAGCGGGTTGTAGGAGCCATGCACAGGCATTATATAAGACCAGTTGCTAAAAAACCCCAAAACCAAACCAGAAGGTGCTAAACCCAACCATTACCTCCTATTGAAGGGCTTACTCAGAAGGCACTTATTGCTTCTCTAAACTTTTAAGTTAAATTTAAAATTGCCACCCCCTGGTGACATATTTATCTGGATTTGTGTGACACACAGCATACATATTATACATTTTATGATGGAGCCGCTGGTTAGCCTCCTAATTTTGCAAATGCATCTTCCTCTGACTTTTCTAAGAGAATTGGCCCATTGGCAACAGCCTCACACTCTTTGGAGCACTGGCAGCGACTCCCAGGCCTAAACTAACTGAACAGTGGGCAAGGTTCCAGTTCCCCCAAACATTTTCTAAGCACTTGGTTCCCCAAAAGAGGGGACTGAATATGAAAATCAGAATGCAGTCGAGTTCATCACTTTGGAATCACTGCTGTCAGAGGAATATTTGCAGGCTGTAAACATTTTTGTTGAAAGCTGCAAGTCTCTTGGAGAACGTGAAGATTTGTGCAGTTTGCCTTTTGCCAACGCTGCCTAAAATGATGAAACGTTGATTCTCCTGAACACTGTTTGTGTTAAAGGGAACTGGCTGGTAGCACAAACCCAGAATATTACCTGTCTTGTAATTGCTCCCTCCTGGGTAGAGAATGCCCTTGGGAGTCTAAATCCTTGGCTGGGAAGCTCCTTCCTCTCCTACACATTGCAGAGCAGGCAGGGAGGGGACGGGAAACAAGCTGCAAGGAGGACTTCAGTGGACTGCGGCAAGACAGTCTGTCTAGAGCATCTGTTTGGAGCATCTCTGACCTTCCTGAGTGCCTGCCTTTGGAGCTGAGCCAGCAGGGTGCTAGGTCTCCCCTCTGCATGGGGTTAGGTGTGGGGCGTTGCAGAGGTCAAACATACCCTGCCGCCCCCACACAACCACCTCATCTCTTTGCCTCATATGCTCACAGTTCCTAGGCTGCAAGGAGAATTTGGCCAAAGAGAAACATATAATTACCTTTATTATAATAATAATAATTACACATTATTATTAAATCTGCTTTCTGCTCCGATTTGCAGCAAACACATAGCTAACAGACTGCAGAGGCACCCTCCAGCGTCATAGGGCACTAAGACAGGCAAAGTGAGGGGAAGCAGGGACAGCATGGCTACCTACTGTGCTCTGCTACCACAGTTGGAGAGGCCGGGGCAGCACAGGGATAGAAACCCTCCTGACAGCTGGACATAGCCCAGAAGCCAGTTCACTGAGGACTGTTAGACCCAGCTATGCCCTTACACGACATGCCCACCACACCCTCTAAAGCTCATCAGGAGGTGGAAGGCAGAAGAACAGCAACAGTTTGTGCAGGGTCTGTGTTCCCCCACATATGCACTGGGACAGCCCCAACTAAGTAGCAATCCAAAGCAAACCCCAGTCTAGCTAGGTCCTTACACTGCAATATCAAAGCGCCTGCCAGGTGGGCACCAAGCATGCTGTCTAACATCTGTCACGCATGCTTTGTTCACTCCATGGGAGAGAATTACCTGCAGTAAAGTGTCTTGTTTTCATAGGGTGCTTTTGTTTAATCCCCAGACGGCACAGGGATTCTCACTGGTGAATATGGCATTCCCATCTCTTCTGGAGATAGCAGCATCTGCCACTCAAACAGACAAGATGGTAGTGAGAGGAGTGTTGGCTTGGTCCCTATCCCCTGTGGTACAAGTAGGAAATTTGCCACAGACACCAGCAGGAGCAAGTTGGAACATGTCAGTGAGAGAGAGAAGTAAAACAAGTCCTAGTGGAGTACAAGCTGGACAGTCTCTGAAGGTTTCAAGTGATTAAGCATGAAATCCCATGTGTCCCAGATCTACTTTGAGGTTAGCAGTGTTAAAAGATTACATCAGAACTGCTATTTGGGGGGCCTGGACACATGACACATTCACACAGGCATAATTTACACTGGACAGATGACCAGCCAGCATACTGCTGTAGTAGGCACTCATGGCCAACAAGAGTCAGCTACCCCGAAACAGCTCTGCTCACAAAATGCTCACTCCAGTATAACATACCAGTGAAGGCTTACCCTGGATTTTTCCTAAGGCATACTGGATTCACAAATGTTAGATGGGTGCAGGCTTGCATATTTAGTTTGCTCCTTGCTTATACCCTAATGAATGTGTTTTATGTCCAAGCCCTCATCCTATGAAAATCTGTAAAATATTTTTTTGGCAAAAAAAATCCCACTATTCCCTAGGGAACAGCCTGTAAGTGTCATTTAGATTCAAAGACACAAAATCTAAGAAACAATACTATTTTGCACATCTATTGCCTTTTCCACCCAAAGTTTTCAAAGCTCTGTGCAAGCCATAATGAAGCAGGACTCACAGAACACCTCCGTGTAGTAAACATGGACAGCCTTGTTTTACAGAAGCAATTAAGGCAGAGATCACATGACCTCCCTTAGGCCACACAAGCAGGGTTGACTTCATCCAGTACACTGCAATCCCAGAAGCATTTGAGACGGACACTATAATTTTTTAGTCTACAAAAATATTTGGGAGTCTTGCCAAGAATCTTATCTTGCAATAGGTGTCCTCTGAGTAGAAGTTGGGTCTGGACAATGAGACTTGATTCTTAAGACCCAGGAAATTATCCGGGGCTCCCCCAGGAATGCAAGTGAGAAGCTCAGAGGCAGGACAGCAGGAGTTAGGCATGGGACAGGGAAAGCCACGTAGTGGGAGCTCCCAGGATGGCTCAAATACTCAAAAGGACAATCTGGCTGTGGGATCTGTCACCAGGGTTGATTCAGATAGAAAGTAGCTCCATTTTGAGTTTTAATCTGGCTGTGGGATCTGTCACCAGGGTTGATTCAGATAGAAAGTAGCTCCATATTGAGCTTGTTATCAGAGAAGCCAATACTAGGATAGATTTTCTTAGATTTCATAGACATTAGGGCTGGAAGGGACCTCGCGAGATCATCAAGTCCAGCCCCTGCCCAAAGGGCAGGAAGTCAGCTGGGGTCATAGATTCATAGATACTAGGGTCAGAAGGGACCTCAACAGATCATCAAGTGCTTAGGAGATTTGTTAGTGAGGTATTAAATCTCAAGAGCATTGACAAAATGGGGGCCCAGGAAGGGTTCCTCAAGGAAGTGATCCTTCAGGCACAGAAGGAGGCAATCCCACTGCATAGAAAAGGGGCAAAGGGACCAAGAAGCCCTCTTGGATAAACAGGGAAATCTAGGAAAGACTAAGGGTGAAAAAAGGGGCATACAGGCTGTGGAAGCAGGGGGTAGCTACCAAGGAGGAGTATACCTCCTTGGCTCACACTTGCAGGGAGTCAGTTAGGAAGGCCAAAGCAGCATTAGAACTTGGGCTGGCGACAAAAATTAAGGACAACAAAAAGTCCTTCTTCAGGTATATCAAAAGCAAAAAGAAGGTGCAGGGCAGCATAGGACCACTACAGAATAGACAAGGGCAGTTGGTGACAGATAGGAGGGACAAAGCACAGCTCTTCAATGAGTTCTTTGCCTCTGTATTCTTGAACACGGATCTAGATAAATCTCCCAAATGCATTACTGACAGAATCAGGAGGAACACCAGCCCACCAACTCTCAGCGCCCACCTAGTAAAGAGATACTTGGAGGGGCTGGATGTGTTTAAATCAGCAAGACCAGGTGAGCTCCATACAAGGGTGCTGAAAGAATTAGCCAGTGTCATAGCAGAGCCACTGGCACGACTGTTTGAGCACGGTGCTCAGGTGAGGTCCCAGAGGACTGGAAAAGGGCCAATGTGGTCCCTATTTTCAGGAAGGAGAGAAAGGAGGATCTGGGTAATTATAAACTGGTTAGTCTCACCTCTTTCCTTGGGAAAACCCTTGAAAAAAATTATCAAGGATCACATTTGTAGGAGTCCAGTGGGTAATATAATGCTGAAGGACAACCAGCGTGGGTTCATAGCAGGTAGATCCTACCTGACTAACCTTGTTTCATTCTATGACCAGTCACTAAACACTTAGATGCAGGAGTTGAGGTAGATGTCATCTACTTCAACTTTAAGAAGGCCTTCAACACAGTATCCCATCCTATTCTCATAAACAAATTGAACAGCTGTGCCATAGACAATTATACAGTCATATGGGCGGCAAATTGGCTTAAGGGTCACACCCAGAGAGTGGTGGTGGACAGGTTGGTATTGACCTGGAAAGATGTGGGCTGTGGGGTCCCCTAAGGCTTGGTCCTTGGGCCAGTGTTGTTCAATATCTTCATCAGTGACCTGGATGAGGGCATGGAAAACACCCAGTCCAGATTCACAGATGACACTAAACTATGGGGTGAAGTAAACATGCTGATGGGAAGAAAGCGAATCCAGGTGGACCTGGAGAGGTTAGAGAAGTGGGCAGAGAACAATAGGATGCAGTTGAACAAGGACAAGTGCAAAGTGCTACACCTAAGGAGAGGGAATCACCAGCACACCTATAGGCTGGGGGATGACCTTCTCAGCAGCACAGTGACAGAAAGAGACCTTGGAGTCATTGTCCACTCCAAGATGAATATGAGTCATCAATGTGACAAAGTAATTAGCAGAGCTAACCGCACTTTGTCATGCATTAGTAGGCCCAGGGAGGTGATGCTCCCCCTCTATGCAGCACTGGTCAGGCCACCACTGTAGTACTGTGCCCAATGCTGGGCACTGCAATTCAAGAGGGATGTGGACAACCTTGAGAGGGTCCAGAGGAGGGTGACTCATATGGTTAGAGGCCTGCAGGAAAGGCCCTATGAGGAAAGGCTGAGGGACCTGGACCTTTTCAGCCTCTGCAAGAGAAGGCTGAGGGGGGATCTTGTGGCAGTATACAAATTCACCAAGGGGGGACAGCAGGGAATAGGAGATGCCCTGTTTACCAGAGCACCCCTTGGAATAACCAGGAAAAATGGCCATAAACTGATAGAGAGTAGATTTAGGTTGGGCATCAGAAAGAACTTCTTCATGGTTAGGATTGCCAGAAACTGGAATGGGGTTCCAAGGGAAGTGGTGCTTTCTCCTATCTTGGGGGTCTTCAAGAAGAGACTGAACAAGCACCTGACTAGGGTCAAATGACCCCAGCATTTTTCCTGCCACTGGCAGGGGGTCGGACTTGATGATCCATTGAGGTCCCTTCTGACCCTAGCATCTATACGAGTCTTTGAATCTATTCCCAAACCTTTTGTAGTCACCACCCCACTTAGCAACCTATAGTATCTTGTGACTCCATAGCAGTAACTAGCCCTTTGGCTACAACTAAAGGCACAAACAGACATGCAGTTCCTTGGTCTAACTCATGGTGCTTCACAGAAAGTGCTATGAGTTAGACCAATCCTCCTGACCCAACAGATGTTAGCTGTTGGGTCAGGAGGGTGGGAATCGAGGTCCAATTTGGAGCCAATCCAGGGAGAGAGGCTGTGTATCTGCAGCCTCTTACCCTAGCCCTGTCCCCTCTCTCCTGGCCCCTGGTGCCATCTCAAGTTGGGAGGGGGAGAAGGCAGGGGAGGGAGGTTCATTCTGGGGTCTCCCCAACCTGTGCTGGAGTGGCAGGGCTCCAATCTGCCCTCCAGCACTGGCTGAACAACTCCCCAAAATTAACTCCCTCCACTTCCTTCACCCCCTCCCATTCTGAAAACAGTACCAGGAGCAGGGCTGAGCTGCATCAGCCCAGCCCTGCTCATGGCATGAGTAGATACAAGTTAATGAAGGCGCTGCACTTTTTTCACTTCTGTCTGTGGCCTAAGAAGTGGCAGGGACTTAAGCACATCTCAGTTGCTCTCTGGTAACAATCCCTGTGCTGAGTTTTGCCTCATGGTGACAGCTAAACCAGAGTATTTGAACTCTGAATGAAATAAAGCTAAGTTGCCCAGCTTAGCTCTCACTTCAGGACAGATGAGTCATGGCAAATCCTGACTTCATCCCTGCATGACCAAGCAATACTCTCCCTAGTTGTGTGGCCAAGTTTCCACTTCTTATAAGCTTCTTTTTTGTGATTTAGTGTACTGAAAAGTTCTCTTCTCTTCTGCCACATTTGCTAGTCTTTCTGCACATCGGGATGGTTTGTTCCTGCACTCTCAGTAAGGCTTCTCTGAAGTACAGCCAGCTCTCCTGGACTCCTCTCCCCCTCAGATTGGCTTCACAGGCAACCTTGCCCATGAGTTCCCAGAGTGAGTGGAAGTCTGCTTTTCTGAAGTCCAGGGTCCTCACTCTGCTTCTCTCCATCCTTCCCTTCTTCAGGATCCTGAACTCAGGATCTCATGGTCACTGCTGCCCAAGTTGCCATCCACTACTACATTCTTCACCAATTCTTCCCTGTTTGTGAGCAACAGCAGGTCAAGAAGAGCACGGTCTCTAGTTGGCCACTCCAGCCCTTGCACCAGGGAGTTGTCCCTAGTACTCTACAAAATCTTTCTGAATTGCCTGTACACTGCTGTATCACCCTCCCAGCCAATGTCAGGGTGTTTGAAGTCCCCCATGAGAACCAGGGCCTGTAATCGGAAAATTTCTACTACCTATTTGAAAAAAACCTCATCCGTCTTATCCTCCTGGTCTGGTGATCCATTGCAGACTCTCACCACAACATCACCCTTGTTGCTTTCCCCTCTGACCCTAACCCACAGACTCTCAACAAGCCTAGCTCTAGTTTCAAACTGGAGCTCTGAGCAATCATATGGCTCTTTTACATAAAATGCAACCCCTTCTCCTCTCCCCTGCCTGTCCTTCCTGCACAGTTCGTACCCATCCGTGACAGTGCTCCTGTCATGCGAGCTCCCGCCATGTCTCTGTTATTCCAATCACATCATAGTGCTGTGACTGTTCAAGGAATTCCAGTTCTTCCTGCTTGTTTCCCAGGCTCTGTGCATTTGTGTACGGATACCCGAGGTAACTAATTGATTGCCCTGATTTCTCAGGAAGTATGAGAGCACCTGCCCTGTTGCTCCATCCTGCTTTCTCTTCCTCCAGGTCTCCCACTTCCCCACTTACCTCAGAGCTTTGGTCTCCATCCCCCAGCAAACCTAGTTTAAAGCTCTCCTCACTAGGTTATCAAGACTGTCTGCTCTTCTATCTCTTCATCAGGTGGATCCTATCTCTTCTCAGCAATCCTTCTTCTTGGAACATCATCCCCTGGTTAAAGAAGCCAAAGGCCTGCTGGCAACACCACCTGTATGCAGCCAGGCATAGATTTGCAGGATGAGCCCACTCTTGCCCGGGCCCTTTCCCTTGACCAGAAGAATTGAAGAGAGCACCACCTCAGCCCCCATCCCCTTCACCCTTGCACCCAGAGGCCTATAGTCACTTTGATCTACTCAGGATCTCTCTTGGCAGTATCATTGATACCCACATGGATGAGCAGCATGGGGTAGTAATCAGAGGGCTGGATGAGTCTTGATAATCCCTCCATGACATCTTGGATCTGGCTCTGGGCAAGCAGCAGACTTCCCAAGACAACAGGTCAGGTCAGCAGATGGATCCCTCCGTCCCCTGCAGAAGGGAGTCTCCAACCATCGCCACCCGTCACTTCTTGGTGGTGGTGGTCTCAATCCTTCCCACTGTGGGGAGGCTTGTCCTGTCCTCCTCCACCAATGAAACGAGGGGAAGGGGGGCAGCAAACTGACCTATGAACTGTCCTGCGAACTGCCCGAAAACTGCTTGCCCTGTTTGTTGCCCCTGTTCGCTGGCTCCCTGGCCACTTGGGGAGTCTCCTTTTATACCCTGCTGGGTCTGGACTGGCTCTGCCCCCTCATTAGGGCCTCTGTCAGGCACAGGCAACAATCACTCAACAATCAGCAATCACTCAGCTAGCAACAATCCCAGCTTCTCAGGGCACATACACCAAACACACAGCCCACCAAAAACACTCAGCAAGCCAAAGGCACAGGCAGCTCTGTATCACTTACCTTCCCAAAGCAGGATCTGGTGCCTGGCTTCTCTTCTCCTTCCTCCTCTTGCTCCCAGCAAACTGCCTGCAAACTGCGTGCCTTGTCTGCTACCCCTGTTCACCAATAGTAAATACAGGTCTTCTGACGCCCTGCTAGTGGCTAAACTACAAGATTCTTCCCCTCTTAAGAGTAATGCAGTGATGGGGGTGAAGCACATAGAGCTCCACTTGTACATGATTTGCACCTCTCTAGCTTACACTGAGATAGGAGAGACTTTGTGAGTGAGGCTCCTTACTGTGGGCCTGGAGAATTTTTTTGCAAGACCGATTTCTTAGCGCCTGTGCACATTCAAACACTGAGCTGCCACTGTGTTGTTTGTGTAAATTTTTAACTAACCTACACACCAAATGGACTGGTGAGACAGGAGGCTTGGAGAGGAAAGAGAAAGAGAAGATACATCCATAAGGAAAGAAAAATGTGTAGGTGCTCAGTTTACAAGCCAGTTAAGTAGATCCACGAACTAGAAAGCAGAATGAAGAAAATGTGTCTTGGCTTTCAAAAGGCCCCAAGCACTAAAAAAAAAAAAAAAAAAGAAGCCTGGAGCTAATGAGACTGAAAAATCTGCAGGTTAGCATTAAAACAGAATATTGCCAGGTGAGGTCTCATTAGGTCAGTTATATTGAAGGCTTATGAGTTTAATTCTGGACATTGCTGAGTGAGAGACATTATGTATGCAAGCCGATTGATCCCAACCCCTCTTACATACTTGGAAAAGTCTGGAATTGGATACTGCCACCAGCTTTCTATTTTTCTCATTCATATAGGACTTCCATTTCTTGGAGGTCATGGTTTTGCCTCTAAATATCCTCCTCTACTCTACCACTTAGCCATGCTGGCTCTCTTTGGGCCTGCTTACTTACTTTATTTGATCTGTGATATGTACTTAATTTGTGCCTCCAATATGTTATTTTCAGAACAGGCCTCATGCTGCCTGCACATTTTTAACCTTCTTTTATGCTCCCTATTAATATCTTTAAGTAAAATGTTCATTTTTGTTTAGTTCCCTTTTTTAAAATTAAATATACTAGAGTTGTATTTCATAGATTTCATAGACATTTGGGCTGGAAGGGACCCCGGAGGATCATCGAGTCCAGCCCCCTGCCCCAGGGGCAGGAAGTCAGCAGGGATCATAGGATCTCAGCAAGATAAGCATCCAAATGTGTCTTGAAGGCATTCAAAGTGGGTGCTTGAACCACCTCCGGCGGCAGTCTATTACAAACCTTGGGGGCTCAGACAGTAAAGAAGTTCTTCCTTATGTCCAGCCTGAATCAGTCACAGCGGAGTTTGTGACCATTCGATCTTGTCATCCCTTGGGGGGCTCTGGTGAACAGATGTTCCCCCAGATCCTGATGAGCACCTCAGATAAACGTATAGGTGGCCACCAGATCACCCCTGAGCCTGCGCTTTTCCAGGCTGAAGAGTCCCATGGCTCTCAGCCTCTCGTTGTAAGGTCTGTTTTCCCAAACTCTGCTCATGCACGTGGCTCTCCTCTGCACCCTCTCAAGCTTCTCCACATCCTTTTGAATTGTGGAGCCCAAAACTGGACGCAGCACTCCAGCTGTGGCCTCACCAAGGCTGAGTACAACGGGAGAATGACGTCCCAAGATTTGCTTGAGAAGTATCTATGGATGCAAGCCAGCATTTTGCTGGCTTTACTAGCTGCAGTATCACACTGAAGGCTCATGTTCATCTTGTGGTCAACCATGACCTCCAAGTCCCTTTCATCTGTAGTGCTAACCAGTGT
>NW_005842081.1:2212096-2217848 GCF_000455745.1 Alligator sinensis | reverse complement strand
ATGAAGATGTTAAATAGTATAGGCCCTAGGACAGAGCCTTGAGGGACCCCACTGGTCACAGCGCACCAAGACGATTGACTCCCATCCACCACCACCCTCTGGGTCCTACCGTGGAGCCAATTCCCCAGCCAGTGGATCGTGGTGCTGTCAAGGCCGCAGTTAGCCAGTTTAGCCAAGAGGTCATCATGGGAAACCAGATGGAAGGCTTTTTTAAAATTGAGGTATACATCATTGATCTCTTCCCCCTTGTACAGGTGATAGGTCACCTGGTCATAAAAGGATATGAGATTGGTCAAGCAAGACCTACCTGCAACAAACCCATGCTGGGTATCCCTCAGGCTATTGCCTTCAGCTAGTCTGTTAAGGATGGCCTCCTTGATAATCTTTTCCAAGACCTTCCCCAGGATAGACATGAGGCTGATAGGCCTGTAGTTTGCCGGATCTACTTTCCTCCCTTTCTTGAAGATAGGCACGACATTGGCCCTCTTCCAATCATCAGGCACTTCACCAGAGCACCAGGAGCTCTCAAAGATCCGTGCCAGGGGCTGAGCTATGATGCTTGTGAGCTCCCTGAGTACCCTTGGGTGTAACCCATCAGGGCCGGCTGACTTGAAGGTATCCAGCCTATCAAGGTGTTCCTTCACGAGGTTTGCTTCAATGGAGGGTAAGGAATCTCCCTCACCCGGGCCTCCCTGACCCACAGTGGGCAGCGGGGTCCCATGGGACTGGTGAAAAACAGACGCAAAATACCCGTTTAGCAAGTTCACTTTTTCCTGGGTGTCAGTTGTCAGTTGCCCCATCTGGTTTAGCAGGGGTCCAATGTTGCCTTTGCTTTTCCTCTGGCTCCCCACATATTTGAAAAAGGACTTTTTATTGTCCTTGATATTTGTAGCCGTTGCAGCCTTGGCTTTCCTGATTTGCTCTCTGCAGGTCCAGACCAGAGCAGAGTATTCCTCCTTGGTGGTGGATCCAGTCCTCCATCCTTTGTACGTCTTCCTTTTAAGCTGCAGGAGGTCCACCAGTTCCCTGGAGAGCCAAGGGGGCTGCTGTGCCCTGTTGCTGCCTTTCCTCCGAGATGGGATGGACTTTGCTTGCGCATCCAGGATTGCTCCCTTGAGGAGCAACCACTCATCCTGAATTCCCCTCCCCTTTGGGTTGTGGCCTTTTAGGGCCTCTCTGACAAGCCTCCTTAGCTTGTCAAAGTCAACTTTCCTGAAGTCGAGGACTTCTGTATTACTGACTGACTTGCCAGCTTTATGGCAGATGGTGAAGGTGATCAGTTCATGATCACTGTCACCCAGCTTCCCTTCGATCGTTAGGTTGCTGATTAGGTCATGCCCTGTTGCCACTATGAGGTCAAGCAGCACTTTACCTCTTGTTGGCCCGTAGACTTCCTGCGTCAGATAGAGGTCGTCCACACATGAGAGAAAGCTTTGCGACTGCTCGGATTTGGCCGAGCGCTCCTCCCACGAGATGTCTAGGTAGTTTCTTTGCTTTTCCCTGCTTCTGCATGGGCTTTTTGATGTAGTCCCACATAAAAGTCCTACTTCAAGATCGTTTCAGGCTGGACATAAGGAAGAACTTCTTTACTGTCCGAGCCCCCAAGGTCTGGAACAGCCTGCCACCGGAGGTGGTTCAAGCGCCTTCATTGAACACCTTCAAGATGAAACTGGATGCTTATCTTGCTGGGATCCTATGACCCCAGCTGACTTCCTGCCCTTTGGGCGGGGGGCTGGACTCGATGATCTTCCGAGGTCCCTTCCAGCCCTGATGTCTATGAAATCTATGAAATCTATGAAATAATCTCATACATAAACTGAAGCAACATGATCTAGGTAAAATTACTATGAGGGGGATACATAACTGGCTAAATAACTGCAAGCAAAGGGTAACTGCACAGTCAACCCTGAGACAACACAACACATAATACCCTAACCTGCCACAGGTAAAGCAGGGGGACCACAGTGGCCAACCTCCTGCTTCCATCAAGAGATCCCAGAAATAGGGCCATGCCCCCACTACAGAGGAAGGCAAAACCCCAAAGACCATACCAATCTGACCATGGGGTAAAATTCCTTCCTGACCCCAAATATGACAATCAGTCTAACCATGAATGGTGCAGCAAGACCCTCTAGGTGGAGCACTAGCACACCCCAGTCAAAATCCCTGAACTTGGCTACAGCCAACACCCAATGCCTTTGAGGAAGGCTTCTGGTGGATCACAGGCTCAATGCGAGTCAACTATGGGATGCAGTCACAAAACAAAAATGCAGTTTGGGGCTCAATTAATAAGAGTGTTAGGTGTAAGACATGGGAGGCAATAGTGTCACTCTACTAGGGTTCATCTAGGATTCTGCATGCATGTCTGGTGTCCATATTTTAAGAAGAATGTGGAGAAATTAAGTTTCAGAGGCAGGTGACAAAAGGAATTGAAAGGTAAGCCATGGGAGGAAAAACAGAGAAAGCTGGGTATATTTATCTGGAAGGAAAGGTCACTGAAGTAGGACATGACAGTTGTCAAATACTTGAAATGCTGCCTCAAAAAAGAGTTAGAACGACACTTCTCCTTGCTGCAGAGGGCTGAACATGAAGCAATGGGTCTAAACTGCATTACAAACAGGTTTCATTTCAGATCAGACAGTAAAGCAGTGGACTAGACTGGCCAGGGAACTAAACAGAGCTTGTTGGTTCTGACTCAGAAGAAGGCCCAAGAAGAGATGGAAGAGCGCATACATAGAGCATTTCAAGAGAAAGGGGGAATATATAGAATTAAACTGCTGCATGGCAATACTACAAGATTATTTAGTGAATACACATGTCTGAGACCTGGCAAGATGATGCAGGGCTGAGTTCTGTAGGAATGGGGTGAACAAAAGTAGCAGAATCACTCAGACTACCTGCAATACATGCCACTGACGGAGTACATATCATTCTCAGCTAGCCATATAAGCAGACAGAGGACTGTGTTCATGACCTGTTGCAGCTTTTACTTTACTTGGTGCTCCTGCTCCTCCAAGAGCAGGCAGGCTGCAGATGAAGCAGATGGCAGGTGTGACAGGAGGCAATCAGAAGCCACATGACCCAGACGGGGGCTGCAGTATATAAGCCCAGAGCCTGACGTAGACAGGCAATCTGGGCGTGGAGGCTGATATGAGAAGAGCTCCATTTACTAAGATAGTCCCTGCTTCAAACTGCTTCTAATCTAAATAGGCAAGACAGACAATCACAGAGAAAGGAAGCCTGGGCTTCAATTTACAGACAGGGAACTCAGGTGCACAGAGGTTAAATGACATGCCCAACATCACACAAGAAGCCTGTGGCAGAGGCAGGAACAAAACCCATCTCTCACCCATCCTAACCCAGCCCTTAACCGTAAAATTGTCTGTCTTCTATAACAGAAGCAGCAAAATTGGACATTGCTGTTGGAACTTTAGCTTCTGCATTATGCAGGGGCAGGGTCCTGGAAGGGACTTCCTGGGGCATCAAATCTAGTACCATGTGCTCTCAGGCAACCATTTATCCAAAAGGGACAAGATCGTCTGCTCTGTGCTCTCCTGCCACCATAGCCAACATCCAATAAAAAACCTACAATGTGCCACAGGAGAAGAGCAAGAGAGAAAAGACACCACCGTTGCATGGGTCATAGAGTGGCCTGGAATCTGTCAGGTAATGTATGCTCAAATCATCAACTTTTTCTTGTGTCTCTGCACCACATTTGACCATTGTGTTACACATGCTTGTGCTCCTTTATTGTACTTTGTGAGGTCTTCCATTGTACATTGTGAGGGGAAAAGAGCAAGGCAAGAGGAAAGCCCCGGGAAAGCCAAATGAGAGACAATAACCCCAGGTGCAGTGGGAAGCTTGACTGGAGCGGGGAGCATGCTGCCGTATTTCCACAGCATGTGCTACCTGCGGATTGGTGGAAGGAGTACATGAAAAGGTATTTCCAGCCCCAGAGAGGGGCAGTAAAGGGAGGACTGGTGCCAGTAGACTGAGGCACCACTGGAAGCCACCCCTGCCAACAGCAGCCAGTCACCAGCGGCAGGAGAGAAAAGCAGATCTTCTAGACAGAGTGGTTGGAGGACCACTGACAAGCTTCTAGACAGGCCATTCCAGGAATCACTCGAAGATGGCCGGGTGAGGATTGAAGTGGTGGAGTCACCGAGAATCAGTCTGCGAGCTTTCAGGGGCACCGCCCCATCGCTTCGTTTATGTTCTTTTCTCTTCTGTTGTTTTTGGGGATTGTCCTCCCCACCCTTGGTGCTGGGCAAACCGGCTGGAGGGGGAGCTCCCCTCATGGAAGGTGCTCAGAGGTCCTGACCCCGAGGGGCCAAGCCAGGGGAAGATCCCAGCAGAATGGTTTTTCTTTTTTTTTTGACGGGCTGAGTCATCCTTAAAGGAGCTGACCCAAATTGATTGACCCAAGAACCTAGGAGGCATTGACTTCATTTGTCTTGAATTATCTATTTAATTATTTGATCAGGGTCCTTAAAGGACTAAACTGAACCAATTAACCCAGGAACAGGAGATCTCTTAAGTTCATTTTTATTACCCACTTGATTATTTGATTGGGTCCTTAATGGACTGACCAACCTGAAGATCCAGGAGGAATTGACTTAAAGTCATTGGCCTGGTGGACTACAGATGGACTGATCTTAGTTGATGGACCTATGAACCAAGGATTTAAAATGCAAGTGAATGGATCTTAACTCCTCGGCATTTGTTGTGTCCACCAGCACTTAGCTGCCAGTGGCATTGGGGAGATACAAGCTTTGGGCCCCGGTGTGTGTCATCCAGGAAGTGGTAAGTTTGGGGTGTGAGGGAAGGTGGAGCTCCACAAAGACCCACCAGGATCTCCGCCAGTCCACACATCCAGCTCCCAATAGTTAAAGAATATCAAGAGGTGACAGGCGAGAAAAAAACATGAGTGGTTGGTGGTGGTGGTACTGTCTGGTGCCCCGGCAGCATACTCTGATAATAGGCATGGACCACAGTCATACAGCACCTATCCCCGACATATATGTGCCTTCAAGCAGCAGGCATTGCAGCAGGTGTTGCATAGTCTGAAACTATGCTGCAGTCACAGGTGGTTGAACCAATGGTATAGCCCCACTTCTTCATTAGTTCCTTGGAGTCTCAAACTCCAGTGCATAGGCGATTGAGACATTGTCACCTTTGCCATGGTTCATCAGCCCCTGGTGGTAAGGACTTGGCTGCTGGAATGTCATTTTTCTGCTGTCAGGGATTTTTTCACCTGCTCAGATGATCCTGGGATAGGCAATGCCCCATGCTACAGGTGAAGGCAAAAATCTAATCTAGAATCTAGAATCTAATAGCATTACTGACTGCAAATGAACATTATTAAGCATGTGAGGCTCTATGTGCTGACTCTCATCGTTGTACTGTGTGTTTGTATTACAAGGCTAAGTTTCGGATGGTATCCTGTGGGAACGGTTGGGCATGACAGCCCCCCTTCATTCAAGATAAATACAGAGAGTAAGGCACCCGTTTAAGAGAAAATGACTAGAACAATAACCACCCAAAACACAAGCCACCTTTAAAGCTAGAGTAGGAATTGAGTCATGGTTCACTAGGGTTTTTTCCGGGAGTCCGAACATATGCAGACAGTCCTTGATGCAGTGCGGATATGACCTGTGATAGAGAGAAGAAATGAGCAGAAATACCATAGGAGAAAGGGGAGCCAGCAAGGAAGCAGCAGAGAGAGCACAGGAGCACTGTAGAGTAACCCTAG
>NW_005842081.1:2202945-2211988 GCF_000455745.1 Alligator sinensis | reverse complement strand
TGCCAGCTGGACGGAGGCTTCGAATTGTGAGCAGCAAAGCTCTCTCTTCCCATTTGCTTCCTCCTGCATTCAAGAAAACAGGCCATTAATGTACAATACTTGTAAATAAAGGGGACTGCATCAAAGAAGGAACTGATTCAATACTGTCTTCCTTCTAACAGAAATCCTCAGAACCCCAAATACAAGCAAATTGTTCGTGTCAACAATACAAATCTCACCAAAGATGAAACCGGACATTTCTTCTCTACTTATGATGGCCAATGTGCAAGGCCCAAATACTAAGTGTAGCTGGACATGAATAATTGACTCAGAGAGTTGTTTGTACAGGTCTGTTCTTAAAAGCAAACAGAAAGGTGCAAGACTGGTAAAGTCCAGAGCCAGTGGCCCGTGAATCTGTTTGCTTTGCTTGTGGAAGCAGCCAGCCTGCTAAAAATGGGATTCCAAACAGAAACAAATGTGGTTACCTCCGGAGTTCAAGTGTGTAACTGAATGTTGCAGTTGTGTGTATAAGGTCCCTAGAGTGAAAGGACTAAATGGCTCACCATAAAATCTAAATTGCAGCTTGGTGCATTTATAATTGCATCAAACATGCTAACGGTTCTGAAACAGAGACTAAGTGCATGAGAAAATATCAATGCCTTCTGCAAAAAAACATGAACAGATACAGAAAGCAGAGAATATAAGAGATCTAGAAATACATTCTTCAAAAAGTACACTAGCTTATACAAAGAATATCTTCCAGATCTAGTGGTACGTAAGGGATCTGCCACCTCCAAACTCATCCCATCTTTTTACCTCACTTTCAAGAATCGCTTTTTCTCTGAAGACTTGGTGATGGCAGCTGACGAAGTCCATCAGAGAAAACCTATCAATGCTTTTTGCCTTGATCACTGGCCACCTAAAGAAATCACCTTTCTGTGGCTCTTTCTTGTTCCCCTCTACCTTGGGCACACGGGGTGTGGTGCATCGGCCAGGTGGACCTGAGGGACCCGTCAGGGGCCAGACAAAACCCCTTGGCGCGCCGGATCCACCCAGCTGGCAGCGTCTGGCCATGCCCCAGCCCAGCCGCTGGAGCAGCAAGGGAGGAGTTTCCCTGAGCGCAAGCTTCTTCCCAGCGAGGGGCCATGCTGCAGGGCGCAGAAACTGCTGCAGGCCATGGCGGCAGTGGTAGCGGCACTGGGGGGGGGTCCCAGACCCCGGTGCTGCCTTGCATAGCCCACCACAGTTCTGCCCACCCCACAGTGGGGCTCCCTGCTGGGAAGGGACTGGCGCTCCCCGATATTATGACAGGGGCTGCTGCCCCCACCAAGGGCCCTGTCCCCTCCCACTGCAGCAGCCAGGAGGGGGCACGGCCAGACACTGGCCAGTAGGGCCCCTTGTTGGGGGCAGGAATGGGTTATTTCTTGCCCTCCAGCATCCAGTGGAGGGGACAGCAGGGGACTTATTCCCCCACAGGGAGCGAGTGTGGAGGCGAGGTGGGCAGACCCAGCTGCTAGTGGGGTAGAGGGGAGACTAACCCTCCTCCCTGCCCCACTCTGCCTCAGGGGCCATGGTGCCCCACTGACACTACAGCACAGGGGGAGTGCCTGGCAGACCTGGCTCAGGTCCCTGCTAGTGGGACAGTGAGGGGGGAATTAAACCCCTCCCTGGTCAGACCCTGCCCCTGCCTGTCCCTACTTGGGCCTGGGAGCAGAGGGGTGGGGCCAGCCTGACTGGGCTGCAGCAGAGAGCCCCTCCCAGCCCAGAGAGCATGCTGGGAGAGTCTGGTTTAACTTAAACCAGGAAGGGGTCTGGGACACACATTGCATAAACCGGTTTGAGTCAAATCAGTTACGTCTGATACTACATTCAGCCAGGTTTATCTCAAACCAGTTTTGGTCATTTTGAAATTGGTTTATGTGCACTGAATGTCTGTATTGTTACAGGTTGAAGCCAGTTTTGGGTCACTTAAACCGGTTTATGTGTAATGTCTGTCCCTAGCCCTTGAGTCTCAAGCCTGCAACTCTCACCTCCCATGAGAGTGCCCTAACCACTAAGCTATTTGGTAGTAGGCATTGAGGAGGTACCTTCCACCCTTCTGTTGAAGCCGGGGCTAGTGGGCAGGCAAGAAAACACAAGAAGGAGCCTGCCTTGGTTAGGTACCAGTTATAGCCCCCTTCTAAGACAGAGCAGTCCTGGATTCAGATCCCAGCTTACGCTGTTACTTACATTTTTAACCAATGGCTGCCTAAAGGCATAAAAAGGACCTAGAGCTGAGGGGTGGGGTTTTTTAGTGGGCATGTATGGTTGTGTCTGCCACTTTAAGAGCCTGGAGCTGCCAGGTGCCTGATGAGGGCAGCCATTCTGAATCAGGGGCTGCCCATATAAACAGGGCAGTTTTACTGCTGGAGGCCAGGCAACAACATTGCCTGGCCAGAGGGCTGCTGGTATCATCTGGAGGTAAGGGAGGAGCTGTAGGGGATGGTTAGGAGGCTCCTGGTCCTTGGCATGCCCTAAAACTGCCCCCTGCCGGGAGTGGGTGGCCTGGTGGGGCTCCCAGTGGTGCGGGAGCCCCCAGGCAATGCCAGGCCAGTTACCACCCCAGTGAAAAGTGGGTTGGGGTGCCTTAACCCCTAGCCCCCACAACCGGGTGGGTTCCCCACATTGTAGGGTCTGGAGGGTGGACCCCCAGAGAAAGAGTGAGGCCATAGACTCATGCTTGTCTGGACTTCCCCTGACTGGTCTATGCTGGGGCCAGGACCGGAAGGGTTGAAGGGCCAGGGGCCCACCGCGAGGGACGCCCAAAAGCTGTGCGCCTGGGGTTCCGACTGGCCTGGAGGTGGGCCAGGGCTAGTGAGCCAAAGGTCCCGGGGGGAACACACCCGAAGGGGAAGCAGTTCAGGCAGCTATGCTGCCCAGGATGAAAGCGGATGAGGCTGCCTGATTGGAGGGATCGTAGAGGGGTTCAAACCAGAGGATTTGGGGGCCCCGTGTGGGCCGGTGATTGTAGGAACATCTGGATGCCATCTGTGAGGCTTGGGCTGTGGTGTAGGGGAGGAATGGAGCCGCAGATAGCGCCCCTGGCATCAGGGCAAGAAGTGGGCAACCTCCCGCTTAATTGACATCTATTAATTAATTACCAACAAGGCATAGCAGGTAAGAAGGCGGGCGGTTAGCCCAGAAACAGGTGGACGGGCCACAGTGAGATCGGCCCCAAGAAGGCCCCCTGTTACAGCATGTCTACATGTGTATTAATGAGCCTTTTCTAAGGCATATTAAATTTAGTACTTCCAATGTGAGGTACTAGATTAATGTGCATTAGGCTGTGTTACTACACAGTAGTGCATTTGCACACTTTTTTAGTGATGCTTAAAGCACAGTAGACTATTTTACTGTGCATTAGCATAATGTCATGGTTTTTTAGGTGATGCTTTAATTCATGGTAAAATAGTCTACTGCGCTTTAAGGTGCACATATAGATGCATCTGCATTGTGGTAAGACTGGCTCTATCCTCAGACAAACATGTGACTTATAGTTTATAGAAGTCATGAGTTTGGCGACACTGGGAAGGGGACACTGGCTCTGTAGTTACTAAATATGGGTTCTTGTCCCAGCTGTGCCACTGATTTTCCACATGCCCTAGGACAAATCACTTCACCCACCTTTTTCCCATTCCACCCTTTTGTCTAGAGCTGCTTTGGACAATGCAGCTTCTAGCACAGCAGGTCCCTGGCATATCTGGAGCCTCTCAGTCATTCTGAAGTACAGATAACAATGATAATGATGATGATAAATCATGGGTGTTTAACATCTCAGAGGACTGGGCCTCAGCTGTCTCATTGCTGTTTTCCTGTTCCTTAATCTCAGATGTTCAGAATCTCAAATTCAGTATCAAAACATCTGCAGTTTGTGGCAGGCAGCTTCATTTGGTGTTCTGGGTACCCCCAGATTGCCTACCTAACAGGGGTTCTCCTCAGCACTTATCCCTGGTAGAGGGTGATAACCAGTGCAGTTCTACAGATCATTGTTCCCATAAAGTTTCCATTCCCTGTGGGCTACAATGGATCATTGAGGAGTTAGTTACCCAGATTATTAGCCATTACTTATGTAGGTCTTCAAGGGACATTGTCAACTTGAAAAATTGCATTCCTATCATAAAACTTTGTATCTACCACTGTTACAACCAAAACACCTAGTGTCATGAAAACAAGCAAAACATTTTTTTCTCCTTGTTTTCCTCAGTTTGTGTCCTGGTCAGCAGTTTTTACAGGGTCAATGTCAATATTCTGTTGCTGATCATATGTACTTTCAGACCTTAAAAAAAAGCATATTTTTTTCTGAGGAAGGTGTATCAGAAACTATCATATTTGGGACTTCAGGGATAAGTACAGACAGCCAAAAAGCCCAAGGCTGAATGGATTCAATCTTTGCAGGTTAATCTAAACTGCATAGATAGAACTGAGAAGCAAGTGAACAGACATTCACTTTTGATTCTGGAAATTCAGCCACATGCCTGCAGTGGCTCAGGCTAGAAGCTGGGAGGCACTAGAGAAAGCCTTGCCTTCAGCAGTAGCCAGAAGGCTGGAGAGAAGCTGGGAGAGAAGCCCTGTAGGCTTTTCCCCCATCCCTGCTTGAGCTGAAGGGATGGGGCATGGCCAGGCCCCAGTAGGCCCTTTGAGTGTAAGATTGGGGGGTTTAAACCTCAACCCATGGACCCTAGCTGGGGTGTGCCCCCTCCTGGCCTCTGCCTCATTCTGCTGGCCTGGCCTGGGGTTTGGTAATGTACAACAGGGGGTGTCAACCGGGGGTATGTGTACCCCCAGGGGTACTTGAGAAAGCCCTACAGGGTACGTGCAGATGGGTGGGGATGGAGTGTCGCTACGCACCACCCCACACTGCCGCACAGGTGCTACCCACCCAGCCAGACACGGCGGGGGGCGGGGGAAGCTTGCATGCAGCAGCTGCCGCCGCTCTGCATTCAGGCACGCACCACCTCCCTCCCCACAACTGCACGTCCGGCCACCAGGGGTACACTGCTCTGCATCCAGCCACCAGGGGTACACTGATGCAAAAAGGTTGAAAACCCCTGATGCATAAGAAAAGATACCTACGGGGAAAAAGGCAACAGAGCTTGTATGAGCCTGATGGAGAACTGAGTTTTGCCCGCAGTGCTTAAAGTTCTGTTACAATCTGATAGAAAGAACTGATCGGGAAACAGAATTCAACAACAGAAGACAAAGATATCCTGGCTTTAATACCCAGCTTCAGTGCTGCACTTAGACACCACAGTGATAAAGCTGTTGACGTCACCTAGACAGGAGAGGAAGATATGCATAAAAGACTTGGGAATAGTGGGTGCCTATACATGAGCAGCACGTCGGAGCAGACTCAATTAATCGAGTCTGCTGGAGCATGATAATTACCGTGCTCCAGCCAGCCTCCATGTCTCATGCATCAGTGTCCCTATGATGCAAAATGGTGGTGGGGGCGCCCCATTCATTCAACGAGCTTGAGTTAAAGCACCCCCCGCCGTCATTTTTCAGTGCAGGAACGCTGATACATGAGACTATCTGGGCAGCTTAGTTAAAGCACCCCCCTCACCCCCACTCCTGAGGCATGTGTATAAATGCCCAGTATGTCCAAGTCACCAAGGGGCTGTGAAAACTCCACCCTAACTGTACTGGAGGACTGAGTTTTGCCCGCGGTGTTAAAAGTTCTGTTGCAAAAAGGGGAAAGTGGGGACTAAGTAAGACTCACAAATGTGAGTAGACAAAATAATTTTCAGTAAAAAAGATCGGATGTTAGGCCTGTGATAGAGAGGGGCCTGGTAGGCAGTGAGTCCACCGGGACAGTTAAAGGCTTAGAACCAAATGAGCATAGACAGAGCAAACCAACAGAAACCACCACAGTCCTTAAAATAGCCTGAGGTCACATACAGTTCACTCTGCATGGGTGCCTACACTTATTTCTCCTAGGGTTGTGGGACTAGACCAGTTTCTCTCTTTTAAAAGTATCACCATATGACATGATAGAGCTGTATCCTGTTATCATAGGCTATCTTCATGTTTCCCCTGGCAAAGCTGGGAGACTTTTATAGGGTTGTAGGGTTTCCTAGAGTCCAAATGAGCCAAACCCTTTGTTCCTCTTCAAGATATCCATATGAGAGTCTGGCTGAGTCAATTCATGTGCAAATAGGAGGTGTACTGTAGTGAATACTGTATTCTCCTTAGTGGATGTTCTATAAGCCATTAAAAGGAATGGGAACAACTGGTCCCAGTCCATTTGGGGCTGTTTTACAGATGAATCTAGCTGAACCCCAGGTCATGGTAATAGTATGAAATGCAATTGTGCAATTGTTTTTAAATGGAAAATGTTGTCAGAAACCAAACTCCAGACTGCACTTTCCTGCCTTTTTTTAATATTTAAACATCCCAAATACCTGTTCCTAAAATGTTGTTTACCAAAATCATGCTGGAATACTCTACATAGCACATCTCCACATGCAGGGCCATCCCTAGTGGGGCGTGAAGTGGGGCAACCATCCTGGGCCCTGCACTTTTGGGGGGGGTGGGGGGGGCACAGAGCAGAGCGGAGAGGCTGTGGCTGCAGTTTAGCCCACCCGCCCATTTGGCGGGGTGCACGGCTCTTTGCTTGTTCCGTCCAGAAGTTCCAGCCACCACCCGTCCCACCGTGTCCGGTGTGCTAGGGCTTTCATTCCTCGGCATAAACAAGCCATGGGACGGAGAGGAGAGCGCCACACAGGCTGCTTTGTCCCGGGCCCCGCACCCTGCTGGGATCATCTCTGTCCACATGCAACAGTCATTTTTAGCAATTACAAATGCGTGGATATGTAATGAAAACAGCTGGCATAGTCTGGATAATAGCAATGCTATAATTAAAAGCAAAACCCATTTAGGGATGGATATAGTCAGGTGCTGAGCTCTCTAAACCTGATGCAGCAAAACACTTAGGCATGGGTTTATCCTAAAACATGGGAGTGATCTCAGCATGATTTATTGTCTCTACTTCTGCTATTTATATCAATTGCTGGAATATGTGTATAATATAAATGGTGGGTTGGAGATAATATGTAGATACATAATACTGTGTCCTATTTTTCCTGCTTCAGTGTTTTGTCTAGCCATCATCTTATGCAGGTGTCTATCAGTATATTATCTGATCAGCTGTCCTGTCTCAAAATGAAACAAGCCTGTCCTTAAGTTAAACTTGTTGGGCGCATCAGCACTAAAGTGCAGTAATTACATTGATTCTAAGATCCCAAGCAGAACGCCTGAGGCTCCAGAACAACCTAATCAGGAAACCCTTGACAAGCTGCCAGTATCCCTAAGTCCAGTACCGTATTTTGTTTTTTCAAGCATAGAAACAGCAACAAAGGTATTGTCAGGTCTCACCCTCAAACCCTGGGCCTTGGCTTTCCTGGCACAGCTGCTCATTGCCTTCCACAAGGGCCTAGCCACCCTTCCCCCAGTACTCCCTTCCACAGAAGTGGCTGGTTGGGTCAGTTGACCCTTCTTCCCTTCCTACAAAAAGCCCTGACCCAGAAGAGGAAGTATCTGGGTAATGGTTCAACCTATGCTCAAACTGCTTTGTCCTTGGCTTGTTCCTCTACTGGCTCCATTATGGATTCTCTGGTTCAACCTGACCTGGACGCTGAGCTCAGCCTGACCCTTTGCCTTTCTCACCTGCCTCCTGGTTTGATCTCTTGGTTACCTGACCTGGCTGGCCTTCTGATTCTGTGTTCTGCCCCATGCTCCACATCTCTGACTTGACTCCTTGGACAGTCTTCCAGCTCCCTACACTCAGACTGCATGCTCCTTCTGTTCTCAGTTGCTTCTCCAGATCCTGGGTGGCTCCCAGGCCTGGCCGTCCAGAACCCAGTATGGCAGGTATCTCCAGGCTTGTGATAAGTTCAACTAAGTGGAAATGTTCTTGCTTGAGTCATTAGCCTACATTGACTCCTGATATAACCCCACAAATGTCTACAGTACAGTTAATCTGTGCCTAGGTACTACAGAAGTATCAGGTTAATGTGAGACTTTTCATGCCTTAGGTCCCATAATAGCTGAAAGTTTGACCAATAAAAGGGCACCCCCCAAAAATTCTTCTCTCACATAATTCCTCGTGGCTATCACTTTTCTGTGAAAAAATGTTAATTTTTCCCTTTGAAGTGGGAAACCATGGGTTTCCTCTTGTAGGCTGGCAGAGTTCCAGGCTGGGGCTGGGATTGGGGCAGCGCCTCCCGAGATCCTTTCACGTTTGGGCCTGGGGCTCAGAGCTCGGGATGGCAGTAGCACAGGTGCCCAGGAGTAGAGAGTCTGAGGTGGAGACTAGTGGGCCTGGGACATGGTGGGCTGCACTCCCTGCAGCAGCTGCTGCTGCCAGCACTGTGCATCTTGCTGGGCATTGGCAAAAGGGAGGAAGGGAGCAGGGAGTTAAAGGGAAAAAATAATCCGGGGCTGTGGGGCAGGGGGTGCCACCACTGGTAGAGAAAGAAAAAAAGTTGAAGGGGGATGAACACGTACGTGCGTGTGTGTGCACACACCCCCAGAGGGAGGGGAGATGAGGAGTGGGGAACAGGTGGGGCTGGGACCAGGCAGGGATCAGGAGGAAGCAACGCTGAGCTGGGTCCAAGATCGGGATGGAGGCCAGGGCCCACTGTGCCCATGCGGTTGCCCCTTCCCCCATGCCTGTGGTCATTGCCCGGCACCACCACCTCCCACTGGCCCTGGCTGCTGGGGCAGGGCAAGGCGGACAAAGCTATGACTCATCCAGAGGGCATAGGGAAGGGGTGGCGGCTCCCACTGCTCTGCTCGTCCTGGGGCGCGCATGCCCCCGGATCTGCATGGGGCAGGGCAGGCTGCCACTGCGGGCTGGAGTCAGGGTAGCACTGGGCTCTTCCTGGTGCTACTCTGGGGGTGGGCAGAGGTGGTGCTAGGAGGGAGGTCAAGTGAGCTACGGTGAATCTTGGGGTGGCTGCAGCACTCCCCCCAACCCACTCCCAGCGCTGTCGCCACCTGCCCCAAGCACAGCCCATGCCCCACC
>NW_005842081.1:2196683-2202935 GCF_000455745.1 Alligator sinensis | reverse complement strand
ACCACACCCCCAGCCCCACCCTGCAGTGCCAGCCTGTCCTGCCCTGCCCTGCCCTGCCCTGCCCTGCACAGACCTGGGGGCATGTGCACTTCATGCCTCCCGGGGTGCGTGTAGCAGCAGAAGCCATGCCCAGGCGAGTCGCTGGTGGCTAAGTTCTGCACCATGCTGCCTGTGCAGGGCCTGCCTCTGCCCTAGCCCCAACCCCAGCCCCTCCCCATCCCTGCTGCAGCTGCCAGAAACCTGCAGCTGGGCTGCCTTGTGGCCTTACTGGTGCCCCACATTTGGGGGGGCTAAGCCCCATTAGCCACCCCTTTCGCTGCCTATGGGTGCCATGCACATATGTGTCCTCATACACGCAGCCAACAGTACAGCCAGGCAGGGTGGTGGGAGCAGCCTCAGCAGCTGGATACCGGTAAGTCTATGGGACTGATAGCACAGGGGTGGCTCAGGCATGCCAGAGCTTGGCTCACCATCCCAGTTGTGCGGAACTGGTCCAGGCCATCAGGGGCCAAGCTCTGGCAAGTCTGGACCAAACCTGCACCATTGGGGCAGGGACCAAGGTCTGGAAAGCCCCACATACTCCCTGCCCCACACACCCACCCCATGCCACAGTTTCTTTCATGTGTAACTTTCTTTTAGAATAGTCTCCATCTGCTATTACATAGTATAATAAAACGTGAATTAAAAGTACCTGTAGAATAAAAAACAATCTCCTTTGTCTATTGAGTACTTGCCCTGAACCCCACTGCATACCACCATAGTCTTAAAATAGTGTCCCCTGTCCCCCCCATAGCAATAGTCACCAGTTGCCTATGCTGCTGGGTAAGGGCAGCACTCCCTTTCCTCACTTTGGTGAGCTCCCAATCCCTGAGCCAGCCATGGGCTTGAGGCAGGGGGGCTGTGGCTTGGGAGTGAGGGTCACTGACATATCAGGGCTGCTCAGCATCACAAAGCAGCAGTGGGGACAGCTACAGTTGGACCCGTGTCCTAGTGAGCGAAGGGGGCAAGGGGAGCTCTGATTTTCCATGATTAAAAAAATCAAAATCAAATGCCAAAATATATAGTTATTTAGAATTAATTTTATTACTAGCCAATTGCCCATCAAGAATGATGGGTGGGGAGTGCAGGTGGGGACAAAGACATGCGTCCAGTTCCTCCCCCGTCGGGCCTGCTCCTCCCCTCCCCCCTGCCACCGCCACGTTGGCCCAGGCCCACTGCTCCCCCTGCCCTGCTTTGGGAGGGAACAGTGCAGGAGAGAGGCCCCCACTTCCATATTCGCCACCTGCGGGGGGGGGCGGGGGGGCCACGCCAGCACTGCCGGCATTGCCCACCCCCCCGCGCCGCCCCAAACCCGCTCCCCCCTGTGCCATCGCTGCCACCTCCAGGGAGCAGGGCAGGGGGGGCCAGGCCAGCTGTGCTGGCCTCACGCCTCCCTCCCGCTTTGTCCCCTGTGTCCCCACCATCATGGCAGTGCTCTGAATGCTGTATTCACACTTTGTCTGAATGCTGCATTCACACTCTGATTGGTTGTTTCCATCAGCCAATCAGAGTGGGAATAAAGCATTAAGGACAGACAGAGAGACAGACTACAGCTTTTATAATATTAGAATGATTGAGGCACTGGTAGACTTCCAAGTTGCTTTACAATTGTAAATATAACAATAAAACATTTTGTTCAACTGATACCTTTATATTCTAATATAATAAAAGCTGTAGCATTTCCAGCTGTGTGTCTGTCTGTCCGTAACGCTCTAGGCCAACTTCATATGCACCACCTAGAGCTCTAGGGACAGACAGACACACAGGCGAGGTGGAGGCAGTAGGGACCAAGGTGCGTTCTGCCGCATGGGGGGGGGCGTGGCTTGTGGCCCTGCAGGGAGACGCGGCACGCAGCCACAGGGTGCTGCACAGGGAGCAGGCATGGGGGGGGGGAAGAGGGCATTGCAGCAGCCAGCCACTGCTGGAAGGGCTGGGGGGGACTGGGGATGAGGGCTGGGGGGGACTGGGGAAGAGACTGCCAAGCTAATCCCGGCGAGGCAGGGTGGGGCTGCTCTCAGGCCGGGCTGGGCCGTGGGCCAGGGGAGCCCGGCAGCTCCTCCAGGGCCAGAGGCAGACAGTTCCCGCCACTGTGCACACTGGGGAGGAGCTGGGGGAAGGGGGCCTGTGCTTCCCCCTGGGCTCCCCAGCACTGCACCCCTGCAAGAGCCACCAGGCTCTGCTGACCCCATGACCCAGCCCAGCTGAGGCCCCAGTGATGGTGAATGCGGCCCCTGCCAGGCTGGGCCGTGGGACACTCGGAGCCTGGCATCTCCTCCAGAGGCAGTGCTGGGGAAGCCAGGGGGACACGTGGCCCCAGTCTGTGCACAGGAGTGGCTGCAGCTGCGGCCTCCACTCTGCCTCTGCTCCCTGCCTCACTACCCCTACTCTGAAAGCGGCGCAGCACCATGTGAGACCCACCGCAAGGCGGGCCAGGCCGGGTAGCGAGGCACATGTGTATGGCATAGGGCTGGGTGTGGGGGTGTCATGTGGCTGAAGCTGTGTGTGTGTGTGCAGTACACAGCATGTGGCTGGGTGGGTATGTGGTGTATGGCTGGGTGGGCATGGCATGTGGGTGGGTGGGTGGCGTGTAACTGGGTGTGTGTATGTGTGCGTGTCATATGGCTGCATGGTGTGTGAGTGCTGCTGGGTGTGTGTGTGGTGTAAGTCTGGGTGTGTGTGTGGCATTTGGCTGGGTGTGTGTGCATGTGTGTGGCATGTGGGGGGGATGTGGGTGGCGTGCGGCTGAGTGGATGTGTGTGGGTGGCGTGTGGCTGGGTGTGTGTGTGTGTGTGTGTGTGTGTGTCTAGGTGGGTGCAGTGTGCGGCATCTGGCTGGGTGGGTGGCTGGGTGTGTGCATGTGTGGCGTGTGGCTGGGTGGATGTGGTGTGCGGTTGGGTGGGTGTGTCTGTGGCATGTGGCACGTGGCTGTGTCTCTGTGTGGTGCGTGGGTGTGGCTGGGTAGGTTTGTGGCATGTGTGTGGTCTGTGGGTGGGTGGGTGTCAGGTGTGGTGGGGCGCACAGGGCCGGATACTGAGCAGCGGCAGCGTGGGGTGGTGGGTGTCCCCACCGCCCACCCATCATTCTTGATGGGCATTTGCTAGTATATATATTTTGATATTTCGTTTTAATTATGGAAAAATGCAAATTTTGGGGCTTTTAAGCAGAGATTTGGGGATTTTTTTAAAACAGAGAAAACCAAGATCCCTGATCATCGCTTACATTGTCATGCAAAATGAAAAGCATTGATATCTCCCTCCTTACTGTTATCAGCTCTAGTGAGCTTATCATTAGTCTTGTAATATGCTGTAGTTTGTTGGTGGTGGTGGGTTTCTTTGGTTTCTTTGTTTTTTCTTTGCTCACCTGATTCCAGGAACTTACAAGAGAATCAATGCTTTGGTACAAAAAGAAAATCTGTTTCTAGCTGGGCTGGGTATAAAGAAAAGCTTGAAAATGTGAACCTGAAAGCTCCAAAACCAGAAAGCAAATGGGTTTTTAACCAATTTTATGTTGGGGGGGTGAAACACAAAAGCTTTGAGCGCTTGAAGTTGGCAACACTAACACTGGAACAACTTCTTACAGTTCAATACTGAACAAGACAGCATTTTGGTTATGTTCTTACTGCAAAAACAACAAAATAAAAAACCCCACAAACAACTGGGGTTAGGATTGGGGGCCAGGACTCACTTCTCCCATGCGAGTGCTCAAACCACTACACTGGAGCAGGGTTGCCAATTGTCAATAAATGTATAGAGTCAGTAAAAATCAGGCTAAAAATGGCTGTCCATAAATACATTTGAGTCATTCATAAAAAATAAAGCTGCCAGTCTGCTTGACTGAAGATCCCTCTGGGAAAGAGGCTGGATAGCTGGAGCTTGACTGAAGCACAGACAGAGCAGAGCACTGGCACTAGTATCCGATCAGGAGCGCAGCCCCTGCACAGAGCTTTCTCTCAGGGCTTTGTAGACCGTTCCCCTTCTAGACATGTGCTACTGCTGCTACTGCTGCTGCGTCCAGCCCTGTAATACTGCCAGGTCCATGGCAGGATAGAGGAGGCAAGGCTGGAGGGGCAGCATGATGCGGGGTGTGGGCAAGGGCATCAGGGCTTGGGGTTATGTTAGGACCCCAGGGCCAGATTAATCCTTTAGGGGAATCTGTTTACACTGTATGCCATGGGGAACATTTAAAATGTAAACCTGCTATTATTATTATTATAATTAATTGTAATTTATGATGATGTGACTATCACAATACTTATTGATCATGATTGTGTAATTAATTATGATGATAATAGCAAGTTACATAGCAAGTTAAGTAATAGCAAGTTAGATAATAGCAAGTTAAGTGGGTACTGTGGCCAAACTCTGTTTTTCTTATACTTTCAGACTTATATCAATGTCTGTAGCAAATGCAGGAAGGTGGGATCCTCCATTACTTTGAACCAATCGTGTCCATCTCTTTTCGGAATGGGGTGGGACAACCCACTGTCTGGCAGCTGTGCTCCATGCTCTTGCTCCTTTATATGGGGATAGGAAGTAAGTTCCTTTTCTAGCATCCTCATGGAAATACTCCTTTGTCTCGGTACATAAATGGAGAAATACTGATTTTGAGAGAAAGAAGATTAAGAATTAATTAAGGTTAGAGAAAAAGAAAAAATTCCCTATGCCCATGTTGAAGGATGTACATACACTATCCCTTGATTATAGGATGGGAGACTCTGATGTCCCATTCCCTCCGCTTCTGTAGGTTCAATGAAATATAGTAATAGTGAGAGTCACACGTTCTCTGAAACCTCAGTCACCAAGCAGTTTTTCCTGGTCTGTCAGCTAAATGAATGCTTTGAAGGGCATGCTGAAAAGTCATATCTGCAGCTTACAAACAGTTAAATCTTGGAGACAACAACAGCATCCAATTCATTTTAACAGACTGGAATATGACCTGAATGAACTCCCCACACCGCTTGTAAGAACAAAAACTTATATGCAGGAAAAGACCTCATCTCATTGCCTTATGTAACCTTGTCCTGAGACTGCATGGCTGCTGCGTTTCAGCTCCGTGTGCATTATGGCTGCACAAAAAGACAAAGAGCTGGACTGGTGGCTCTGCTTCACGTGTCCCCTTTGTATATCTTCCATATGCAGAATCCAGTTTTGCTGGACCTACAGAATTTAGTAATTTAATGGGCCACATACTGAATTCACTCAACATACACAAGCATGGGATTTTAATGTCCTAATTAATGTCCTAAGTCTAAACCACCCACCTAATGTATTCTGACATACCCTTATGAAATGTAACACCAGAAATACCTATTTTACCTTATAGCACTTGGTTCTATATTCAGTACACAACTAGACCCCTCTGTACTTGGGATATTAGGTTATTAACTTCGTCACTGATATAGTCCCAGCCACTAGCTACCTTTCTGATTTGGGTTTTTCTTCTCTTGAAGGCTCACCGTTTACACTGATTAAAAGAGGTCTGAAAGCTTGGCCTGATCCAAAACCCATTAGAGCCTAGAGGCTCTGTAAGGTTTTTCTAGCATGAATTAAGACAAGTCCCATAACTATGAAACACTTTTCCAAATGGAGGTTACATATGGGTAATGATTGGATTTGAGCTAATTATTTGCAAGGAAAATGTATATAAATCCATTCGATTACTCTGTCCCTTTTATGTTTGCACTGTGTCGTTGAATAGGCTGCATTTTTTGCAGTGGATTCTTCATAATTATTCAGTAAATTCAAATGCAGTAAATTCAAATACAGAGTTATTCAACAAGTTATGGTGCATGGTGCCATTATAGAACTAGGGCTATGCAAAACAGCACCATCTTGTTTTGACTTGTTTCAACAGAACAACATTTCATTTCGAGTTTCATCTCATTTCGAAACTGCTGTTCCATTTCGTTTTGTCAAAACAGAGTGGGGAAAAAAGATGGGGGTGGGGGGTAGCACTCTATGTTAAGGAGCAGTATACATCTTCCACCATTAAGGTGGGGGTGGAGGAGGGGAACACTGAGGCATTGTGGGTCAGGATCCAGGGGGGGCCAGGGGAAAAGGACTTGGTTGTGGGGGTCTACTACAGGCCTCCTTATCAGGATCAAGAGCTAGATGATGTATTCTCCGGGCAGCTAGCAGACGCCACACAGGCGAGGGAGGTGGTGGTGATGGGAGGTCTAAACCACCCAGATATCTGCTGGGAGGAGCAGACAGC
>NW_005842081.1:2195556-2196315 GCF_000455745.1 Alligator sinensis | reverse complement strand
CTATTGCAGGGAATCAGTTAGACAGGCCAAGGTGGGGCTTGAGCTCAGGCTGGCTTCAACAATCAAGGACAATAAAAAGTCCTTCTTCAGGTAAATAGCAGGCAAAAGGAAAACTCAGAGCAACACAGTGCCTCTGCAGGACAAATCAGGACAGTTGGTGATTGACGCAGGGAAAAAAGCAGAGCTCTTCAATGAGTTCTTCACTTCAGTATTTCTAAGTACCAACCAAGTCAATTCCCTCTCCTCGATCACTGACGGATGTCCACATGGCACCAGTCCGCCTACGGTTAGTTCTGAAATAGTTAAGGAGCTCCTGGAGGAGCTGGATGGGTACAAGTCAGCAGGCCCGGATGACCTCCATCCATGGCTGCTGAAAGAATTGGCCAGTGTCATAGCTGAGCCACTGGCACAGCTGTTTGAGCACTCGTGGTGCTCCGGCCAGGTCCCTGAGGACTGGAGAAGGGCCAATGTGGTGCCCATTTTCAAGAAAGGGAGAAGGGATGAGCCGGGTAACTTTAGACCAGTCAGTCTTACCTCTATTCCTGGGAAAATGCTAGAGAAAATAATCAAAGAACACATTTGTGCAGGCCCAGCAGGGGAAACGATGGTGAGGGGAAACCAGCATGGGTTTGTCACAGGTAGATCCTGCCTGACAAACTTTGTGGCCTTCTATGACCAGGTCAGACACTGCCTGGACGAGGGAGCTGAGGCTGATGTCATCTTCCTGGACTTTCGGCAGGCCGTTGCAACAGTTGACAC
>NW_005842081.1:2152596-2194847 GCF_000455745.1 Alligator sinensis | reverse complement strand
GGGGAGGTTGAGAGAGCTGAATCTCTTCAGGCTTCACAAGAGACGGTTGAGGGGAGATGTTGTGGCCGCCTATAAATTTATTAGAGGAGGTCAACGGGGAATAGAGGAAGCGCTGTTTACTTGGGTGCCCCAGGGAGTGACTAGGAATAACGGGTGTAAATTAGTTGAGAGTGGATTTAGGTTAGATATTAGGAAGAAATGTTTCACAGTAAGGGTGGCCAGGATCTGGAATGGGCTTCCAAGAGAGGTGGTGCTTTCACCTTCAAGAGGAGGCTAGATAGTCACCTGGCTGGGGTCATCTGACCTCGGTCCTCTTTCCTGCCAGGGGCAGGGGGTCGGACCCGATGATCCATTGTGGTCCCTTCCGACTCTACAATCTATGAATCTATGAAACAGTTTAGCTGTTTGGACGTTTCACCCATAGGCTATAATGGGGAAGCATGAAACTGCTTATAACTTTGTCACTTCTTGCCTGATTTGGATGAAACTGGCAGGGGTGGTAGCCCCTGCTGAAGCCATGAAGCTTGCCAGTTTCAAGGAGATAGGTGCAGGGGTTTCTGGGAAACTGCACCTCAGGCTGCTGACAAGCAAAACTCGTGACATGGATGACATTGTACGTGTGTTTTCCATCCCTCCCCCAGAGCACTGGGACTGGAAGTGACCTCAGGAAAGGATCACAGTCACTGGCCAGCTACACAGTCAATAATGAGAGCAGTCCTTCCCCCACTCTTCCCCCTCCCTCTCCTTACTTTCTGTTTCCCTGCAGGCAAGGCCAGCTTGAGCTTCGAAACTAGAAATGTTTCGAAACGTTTCGACTGCCCTTGTTTAATTTTGAGGTTGTTTCAAAGCCCTTCATTTTATTTCAATTTCACTGTTTTGAGCTCCAAATGAGTTGAAACAGTGTCAAAATGAAACAGCCAGCAAAATTTTCCACAGCCCTGATAACTATGACATGCTACTCTGCACTGGTTGTTTCTTGAGACTGATCATATGAACTGCATAGCATAAAGTCTGGTCTCTGAATGATTATTGTAGTGATTACCAGGTTCAACAAACACAGGCATGCATGAATGAGAAGCACTAAAACAACAAGTTTTATTTGTGGAGCTGTAACCAACCTCTGCAGATCCTTTGGCCTGGACTGACTGGCTAGTTGCTTCCTATTTGAGGAACCCTCTCCCAATTCCCCCTCCATAAGTCTCCTGTTAGGGAGCATCTCTAATTTAGAGCTTCTCTCACTGTGGGTATATATACACATACCTTTTTGTCCCGCAAAATGCCAGAGATTGAGTCTGCTCCACATGCAAGCTGATGCGTACTGCACTGTGGCACATAAAGTTGTATAAGTGGCGAAATGCACATCAGCGCACAGAAAATGGCAGCGGTGTGCTTTTGAACTAAAACACCCTCAAGATGTCTTCGTTCAAAAGTGTGCTGCCACCATTTTCTAAGTGCTGACACACATTTTGCCACTTATACAACTGTATGCACCGCATCGCCAGGCACTTTTAAACACACCCGGTGCTGCGATGGAAACATGTGTTCAAATGCCCTACAATTATAACCCTTATCTTCAAGTTTCTGGTGTTTCCAAAGATCATTCTTAACATTCACTGTCTGTGAGCATTCATCAGGGGCAATGCATAGCGGGTGCACGTGCACCCCCTGAGCCTGGCGGCGCACTCCCTGCAAAAAGGCACTGCTGACAGCACCAGCGGCATCTGCGGGAGCACTCCTGCCGCCACGCTCTCACCACCATGCCCCTCCCACCACCAGGGGCACACGTCATTTATGGAATTCATGGTTGTGAAATTTAACCACACCGTTGCTCAGGGACAAGGTATATGGATGCAGCTCAGGAAAATTCATTTAAGTATTCAAACCACTGCTTAAGGGAAAGATTTTTCATCAGTCGCCCAGGGTGAAAGTCAGCCATTTAATAAAGCTACTTGGATGCTTAATACTTACCTCTGTACTTCTGTAATGCACTACAAAATATTAGCTAAGCAGCCCTGACCACATTCCTATTAGATAGCTATCCCCCTTATAAATAAAACACTATACTACACCAGAGCCAAGCAAATATACCTACAATAATGAGCTTTCAGTACTCTGGGTGATTCCTGTAGCATGACTTTCCATAAAGGTAACACTCCCACTAACAGTTGGGAAAGCAAGGCACACAAGTCCATAATCACACCCCTCCAAGGTTGAATTTGGCCCAGAGATGTCAACAGCCACATTTTTAAACTTAAGTACTAAAATGCAGCACAGGGAGTGCATTGACTACAACAGCTTTGCATCAGGCCCCACCACCCTGTAAGCTCCCCGATTCGTGATGCTATCTGCAACTCCTCTTCCCTGCACATCCGAAGTGGAAAACATTACTGTGCTCAGGGGGGTGAGTGGCAGGAGAACACAAGAGCTCCTGTCGATACCAGGATCTTGATCAGTCCATTCAGCCACACTGCCCTGCTACAGGAGAGCTTTCAGCTGCGCTGCACCGTGCCCTCCTAAACTCTAGTCTTTGCTGTTCCCTCTGACAGCTGACCAAGAAAGTACATGAACACTTCCCTCAAAAATTGAAAAGGAAAGGAATGAAACCTCACAGGACACAGGATAGTTAAAACATCCCAGACAGGGCTTTGCATACAATGTAGTACTGTATTTATAATTGACAATCTGTACTTATCTACACAGAGCGAATTCCTCTGCGGAGAGGCTCCCCTCTTCAGCAACACTAGAATTATTAGCACCCTGTTTCCATCTATAATGTATGAAGTAGTAAAAGCATGTTGCTATATCAGCAGTCAGTAGACCGGCCATGTTCAGTAACTTACGCTGGAGGCAGTATCTATCTTTAGTACCAAAATGCTTTTAAAATGATTAAATATGTTCCACGGCACTCAGAAAAGGCGAGACTTCCATTTATTATTTCACGTACATGGTACTTAACACAACTGACTGGATTTAAGTCTGGGAGCCGAGTCTTGATCATATTGAGAAACAGAGTGAAGTATTATATGCCTCGTGGTGATTCGGGAGTCAGACTAGTTCAGCCCTGTGTTTCATATTTTACAGCTCTAGGGATGGGGCAGAGCAGCCTTGCTTTCAAAATGGTATCCCTCACTGAGCTTATTATGATAGAGTGAGGAAGCTCTAAGGAATTCAGGTTATAGTTACATAGACACACGCACAGAGCAGACAAATCACCCTGCATATGGACAATGGGGCAAATTCACCTGCAGATGTGTGTGCGGAGAAAAAAAACTAAGCTCTGCCAATGATTTTGGGTATAAGAGAATTGGTGGACTTCTAAGCAGCCAGGCTGAATAAGAAATCAGCATATTCAGCAAAGAGAGATCACCCTGAAGATGTGACAATAGATGACATGAACCAAAACAGTAACAATGGCCATTAACGATCACCATCACCTTTTTTACTTGTCCTAGGTAGGGCAAGGTCCACACACACACACACACCCCCATGAAACGCTGCAAAATTCCTCATTGTCCAGGGCTTCACCATAGGCTAAAGTTGTCTGGTATCTGTAGAGAGTGGTCAGGTTGTCACTAGCCTTTAATCTGTATCACATCTGAGCTAAGCAGTCAGGTAACACTGAAGCTGCAGACTTTGCAGGTTTAGGTATAACGGCAGCTGTGCACCCAGGGTAGCAGTGATGTAGGGTGCTTTGTGCCTGTGGTAGCAGCTGTTTTGGTCTTTTTTTCCTCCACCTCCCAAACTGGGGACTAAGGCAGGTGCCCCTGGTCACTGTGCTTTAGTTACATTTCTCCTTGGTTGTTTTCCCTTTGCTGCTCTGCTCACAAATGGAGCCAAGTTGAAAGAATCTGAGGTAAGGGAGGTCAGAAAATAAGGACCAGCCTCCTGGTCAGAAAATAAGGAACTGAGAATTGGGCACTTTTTATCCCATTTCAGCCCAAGGCTCATGCGCCATGCAAACTCCGCACTTCACAGTCTGGCCCAATCCTGGTTAGTCTGTAAGGATGAGGAAACAGTTTTCTGGCAGTACCCTCTCATCCCTGCCAGAGCATAGAGGGGAAGGAATTTAATTGTGCATGTTCCATTTCTGAACTATTGTGATCAAGGTGTAACACTTGGAGTGTTACAAGTGTCCAGTTTCACACAGGGGCATACAGAGGCAGAGGCTAAGCACAGACAGTCAACAAGCCCGAGGCTGAATCAATTCATTCTTTCCAGGTTAGTCAGAGATTAAATTGAAACAGGAGTGTTTCCAGGTTAGTCAGAGATTAAATTGAAACACAAGTGAACATTTCCCTTTGATTCAAGAAATGCAGCCACATGCCTGTAGTAGCACAGGGCAGAAGCCAAGGGGTGCTAAAGCATGGCTCTGGCTCATAGCCAGCATGGGCTATGTATTTGCTTCCTCTTCCTGCTGCCCCCAAGGTCTCTGGGATCCATAATCACAGCAGCAGGACTCTGCAGGGTTCCTCACCACTTTCTCTTCCTGCTTCCAGGTGCCTCCGGGATTTGTAGTCCACAGTCACAGCCAGCAGTAAGTTTGAGCAGGGGAAGGGGTGTTTAGCCCCCCTCCCTAGCCCCAGCCGGGGTTTGCCTGTGGCGGGGGAAGCCCCCCTCCTGCAGACTGAGCTGCATCCTCAGCTAGGCTTGCCCCCCCACCTTGTCAGCCAGCCCTCACTTCTCCAGCTAGGGAAAGGGGGGCAGCCCTGCTCTCTGGAGCAGACAACACAGCCCAGCCCTGGGTTAGAAAGCATGCTGGGATGCTGGGGGACTGTGATTTAACTTGAACCAGGGAGGGGTCTGGGACAGAAGTTTCATAAACCGGTTTGACACAAATCAGTTAAGTCTGATACTACATTCAACCAGGTATATTTTAAACCAGTTTCACCCATTTTGAAATGGGTTTATGTGCACTCAGCTTCTGTTCTGTTACAGGTTTAAGCCAGTTTCTGATCACTTAAACCAGTTTATGTGTAACTTCTGTCCCTAGCCACAGAAGTCAAGTGTCTTGCCCAATGTCCCAAAGACAATTAGTGGCAGAGCTGTATTTAAGTGTTGGGAAGTCTTGTTTTTTGTCAGGAGTTTAGCAGATTAAATTATCCTGCTCCACAGGAAAAGATCATCTTTCATTGTAGAAGAGTTGTTTGCAGCATGCTGAAGCAAAAAGTAAGTTGACTCTTTTTGACACGCAGAGGCACAATCTTCAGGACAGGGTGCTGCCTCTGCAGCTGCATGCTGCCCTTCTCTTCTGGCTAGAAATTATCCCTATAAATTTATTTCCCCAAAGTTCTCAAATTGGTGAATGCAACACTCTTGAATTTACAGCAAATACAGGGTTACCATAGGTCTGGTTTTTCCTGAACATGTCCTCTTTTCTGGACCCCGTGCTGCATCGGGGGGGGGGGGGGGGTTGAAATAAGAGCACATGTCCAGGTTTTCTGCTCTCCCAGGCTAACTGCTTGAGGCTGGGAGCAGCAGGCAAGGTGGGGATTGGCTGTCGGGGGTCACATGCTCTCTGTGTGGGCTCTGGCGAGAGAGAGAGTGAGTGAGTGAGTGAGTGAGTGAGTGAGTGAGCGAGCAAGCAATGCGGGACCTGCTTGGGTATCAGGGCGGGGAGGGGCAGGGGTCGAGTGAGGGGCACTGGCAGGGCTGGGGGAGTGGGGGCAGGGGTCTGCAGGTTGGGAGTGAGGGTCACCGGCAGGGCTGGGGGGCAGGGCAGGGGGCTGCAGGTTGGGAGTGAGGGCCACCAGCAAGGCTGGGAGGGGCACAGGGTGCTGCAGGTCAGGACTGAGAGGCACTGGCAGGGCTGGGAAGGGGGCAGGGGGCTGCGGATCAGGAGCGAGGGGCATGGGGGATGAGACGGGTGATTGTGAGTTGGATGTACAGGGCACTGACAGTGCCAGGGGGCCGTGGGTCAGGAGTGAGGGGCACCAGCAAGGAGTGGGAGGCATGGTACTGCTGGTTGGGACTGAGGGGCTCTGGCAGGGCTGGAGTTAGTGTGCCCAGAGTGAGGGGCAGCAGCAGGACTAGGGGTGTGTGGATTGTCTATGAGGGGCAACAGAATGGGCCGGGCAGGGCACCAGCATGTCACTGTCCCCCCACCAACATATTCCCCATGCCCCCTCCCCCCCCACAGGTGTCCTCTCTTTTGAACCTGAAAATATGGCAACCTTAAGTAATATTTCCTGACTGCCAGCATTTCCTTCAAGAGCAGCCACAGCCTACAACCACTCATACATGTCCCCAGACATTGTGGCCACCTACACCAGAGGGGAAACATGCTGCATTGCAAAATGCGTTTCCAAAAAGGAATATGGGGGAGTTCAGAAAGAACATATACCAGTTCAGAATAAGGGGAAAACAGAGTCTCTAGTGTGTGGGCACGTGACAGTCCTTTGCCCCAATAATTTGTAGCATAGGCCAGATGCAAAATGATAACAGGCTCTGTTTATGAGGCATAGCATGTCAGTCTTTGTGAAGCTGTAGATCTACCTTGCGTATGCCAGGCCCACTGATGGCCCAGAACTCAGCCAGGCAGCAGAAGGCTGTTCTCTCCCTCCCATTCCCCTTCCCCCAGCAAAGCTCTGCATGTGGCCATAGTACTGAATCTCTCCTCCCTGTGCCACCCTCTACCTGAGTGAAGACGGTTAAGATCTAGCCCTTAGCTGGTTGTCACCTCTTACTCACCAATAACAAAAGCTACCCTCTTTCCTCACTCTGTGCTCTGCCCCTACGTGTTGCACCTAGGGAGAAGGAATTACCAGTACACTTACAGGCTGGGGGATGACCTTCTCAGCAGTACAGCAGCAGAAAGGGATCTTGGAGTCACTGTTGACTCCAAGATGAACTTGAGTCGTCAATGTGACGAAGTGATCACTCAAGCCCACCACACTTCATCATGCATTAGCAGGTGCATGACAAACAGGTCTAGGGAGGTGATAGGTGCATAAAGGTGCCCCCTTTATGCAGCACTGGTCAGGCTGCAGTTGGAGTACTGCATCCAGTTTTGGGTGCCACACTTCAAGAGGGATGTGGACAACCTCGAGGGGGTTTAGAGGAGGGCCACTCGTATGGTTAGGGGCCTGCGGGCAAAGCCCTACGAGGAGAGATTGAGGACCCTGGATCTCTTCAGCCTCCACACAACAAGGTTGAGAGGGCATCTTGTGACTGCCTACAAATTCATCAAGCAATGAGTAGGGGATGCTCTGTTTACCAGGGCACACCTTGGAGTCGCTAGGAACAACAGCCGCAAACTGATGGAGAGCAGATTTAGGTTAGACATCAGAAAGAATTTTTTTACTGTAAGGGTTGCCAAAATCTGGAATGGGCTTCCAAGGGAGATGGTGCTCTCCCCTTCCTTGGGGGTCCTTAAAAGGAAGCTAGACATGCACCTGGCTGGGGTCATAGATTCATAGATTGTAGAGTCGGAAGGGACCACAATGGATCATCGTGTCCGACCCCCCGCCCCTGGCAGGAAAGAGGACCAAGGTCAGATGACCCCAGCCAGGTGACTATCACGCCTCCGCTTGAAGACCTCCTAGTTAGGTGATAGCACCACCCCTCTTGGAAGCCCATTCCAGATTCTGGCCACCTTTACTGGAAAAAATTTCTTCCTAATGTCTAACCTAAATCTACTCTCCAATAGTTTGCACCCATTATTCCTAGTTACTCCCTGGGGTGCTCTGGTAAATAGTGCATCACCGATTCCCTGTTGTCCTCCCCTGATAAACTTGTAGGCACCTACAAGGTCTCCCCTCAGATGTCTCTTGTGAAGGCTGAAGAGATCCAGATCTCTCTACCTCCCCTTGTAGGGTCTTTCATGGAGGCCACTAATTATGCGAGTGGCCCTCCTCTGGACCCTCTCCAGATTCTCCGTGTCCTTCTTGAAGTGCGGGGCCCAAAACTGGACACAGTACTCCAACTGTGGCCTGACCAATGTCACAGAGGGGGAGCATCCCCTCCCTTGTTCTGTTGGTCATGCATCTGCTAATGCATGACAAGGTGCGATTGGCCTTGTTGATGGCTTCGTTACGCTGCCAACTCATGTTCATCTTGGAATCAACTATGACTCCAAGATCTCTCTCAGCCTCTGAGCTGCTGAGGAGGTCCTCCCCCAACCTATAGGCGTGCTGGGGATTCCTCCTTCCTAGGGGGAGTACCTTGCATTTATCTTTGTTGAATGGCATCCTATTTCCTTCCGCCCATTGATCCAACCTGTCCAGGTTGGCCTGTATCTGCTCCCTGCCTTCTGGTGTATTAACTTTGCTCCATAATTTGTGCTCTCCAAATCACTGATGAAGGTATTAAATAACACTGGTCCAAGGACCATACCCTGCGGGACCCCACTGCCCACCTCCTTCCAGGCCGAGAACGACCTGTCCACCACCACTCTCTGGGTGCGGTCCCTAAGCCAGTTGGCCCCCCACCTGACTGTGTAGGCATCCACTCCACAGCCTGCTAGCTTCCCTATGAGAATAGGATGCGAAGTGTGTGGGGTCATCTGACCCCAGCGCTCTTTCCTGCCCAGGGCAGAGGGTCAGACTCGATGATCTACTGAGGTCCCTTCTGACCCTAACGTCTATGAATCTTTATCTTTGAATACCCTCTATGATTCTTTGCTATAAATTGGTGTTAGAGAGCTTCAAAGTCAAAACTGATGGCAATGGCGCTGCTGTCAACTGTCCTCCCTCTGCACAGCCCTCTAGAGTACACATCAGTTTGTTAGTCAGGCTAGGATATCTCTTCTACCATCAAATACAAATGGCTATCCTACTTGACCATGGGGCAGGGGGTGGGGATGGGAGCTAGTAGCCTTACCAAGCTAGTGACAGGTGCAAGGGATATTTCCATCTCCTGGTCCAGAATTAGGCTCTGCTGACACCCACCACAGAGTTCCTCCATAGTCAGCAGTACCTGAAAAGCCTTTAGACAGTTGCAGGCTAGGGGCAGCCCCTGTTAGTGCCCAAATTGGAACCTACATCTCACATCTGGGTACCCAGATCAACTGTCAGGTATCTTCATGCCCATCTTTGTTTCTTAAGAAAGAATTTGAACTCCAACTAGAGGGACCTAGGTCCCTCTACAGTAAGCACTTCCCATCCAAAATATAACCATGGTCAAGAACACCATAGCATAAACTAGCCAGTTCCTGTTAATAGTAATAACAACAACATTGACACTTCTGCAACCTTGCTGTTATCAAGATAAGGTATCATGCCCATTTTTCAATCATGCTGGGTAGGGCCATCTTTTTAAGGCCGAAGTAGGTGAGACCTGTTTCCTGCAGCCTCAGGTGATTGGTGACCCTGGTTGCCCATGCAGGCCCAGGGCACTGATCTAAGCTTGCTGCAGGGAAGGCCTATTTCCCTGCAACCTCAGGGGATGGATTGCCCTGATTATTCCATTGACTGGTTGGGCCCTTGGCCTGGATCTGAGCTCATTACAGCCTAGTACCAAATAGAAAATCTCTGTTAGAGCTGATGTAGTGGGAAAATGTAGACAACACAAACCACATCCTTTAGCTGAGAACTGAAGAATGGCAGCCTACTCTGGAGTGTGAGGCATTACAGAATCATAGAAAATACAAGTGTACCAATACACTGATCCATATTGTATCAGCACCAATAAAAGCAAAATTGACATTGGAGGCATGGGGGGGGTGCCCCCCAGATCTGTGCACAGGGCGAGGGTAAGCTCAGGGAAGCATCGGGCTTTTTCTGGCGCAGTGGAGCTGAGCCCAAGCTGCACTCAGGCCAGGTAATGGCGGTGCTGGGAGGGGGGGCTATGGGCTGTGCCCACTGTAGGTGCAGCCCTAGCCTAGCCCCCTGCACCAGGAAAAGCCCAGCACCACCCCTGGCCCCAGCCCGCAGCAGCAGCCTGCCCTCACCCCACATACAGATCCAGGGAGCACATGCCCCCCATGCCTCCCAGTCGGACACTGCTCTCAAAGCTGCCAGGTTGTATATCAGCCAATATGACCCATTAATAATTGGCCATCAGTATCAGCCCAAAAAAATCATTATTGGTGCACCCTGAAAAAAATTTAGGTTTGGAAGGGACCTCAGGAGGCCATCTAGTTCAACCCCCTGCTCAAAGCAGGACCATCCCCATAGATCATCCCAGCCAAGGCTTTGTCTAGCTGGGCCTTAACCTACAAGGACAGGACCCACAACCTCTCTGGGTAGCCTGTTACAGTGCTTCACCACCCTCCTTGCGAGAAAGCTTTCCCTCAACTTCCCTTGCTGCAACTGGAGACCATTGCTCCTTGTTCTGTCATCTGTCACCACTGAGAACAGTCCAGCTCCATCCACTTTGGATCCACCCTGCAGGGAGGTGAAGGCTTAATCCCCACTCCATCTTCTCTTCTGCAGACTAAATAAGCCCGGTTCTCCCACAGCCTCTCTTCATAAATCATGTGCCCCAGACCCCAAACTATTACTGTTGCCCTCCACTGGACTCTCCAACTTGTCACATCCTTTCTGTAGTGGGGAGCCCAAAACTGGACACAATTCTCCAGATGTAGCCTCACCAGTGCTAAATAGAGGGGAATAATCACTTCCCTTGATCTGCTGGCAATGCTCCTACCAATGCAGCCCAATATGTCATTAGCCTTCTTGACAACAAGGGCACACAGTTGGCTCATTCAGCTTATTGCCCACTATAACCCTCATATCCTATTCTGCAGAGCTGCTGCCCAGCCAGTCACCCCCCAGCCTGTACCGGTGCACGGGATTGTTCTGTCCTAAGTGCAGGACTTTGCACTTGCTCTTATTGAACCTCATGAGATTTCTTTTGGTCCAATACTCCAATTTGTCTAGGTCTCTCTGAATCCTAGCCCTACCCCCCCAGCATATCTACTACTCTCCCCAGCTCGGTGTCCTCTGCAAACTTGCGGAGGGTGCGCTCTATGCCAACTTCTAGGTCATTGATGAAGATATAGAACAAAAGTGTTTGGCCTGTGGATAAGCCCTGGGGTCAACTAGGACAGGGATTCCCAACCTTTTTATGCTGAGGAAAGGCAAACCGCAGACTAGAAGTGACCACGGACCGGCAAACTGCAGACCAGAAGTGACCGGCATACTGCAGGCAGGCAGCCAACCCTTTTTTATACTCAGTATAAAAAGAAAGAGCTGGCTGCACGTCTGCAGTATGCCAGTCACTTCCAGTCTGCAGTTTGCCAGCCCGGAGTTTGCTGGTCCACAGTCACTTCTGGTCCGGCAGCCAACCCACCTGCAGATCGGCTGCCAACCCTTCACGGCCCAGTACTGGGCCATGACCCAGGGGTTGGAAAGCCCTGAACTAGGAGGTTAGCAGGGCAGGGGCACAGTTAGCAGAGTCAAGAGGGAAGATCCAAGAGATGTAGTTCAAGACGTAAGCCAAGGTCAGACGCCAGGGGTCAGAGAACAGGTGCTGAGTTCCAGGGAAAATCTGAGATCAGGTCAAGGAAGCCAAGCCGAGTCTGAATGCCAGGAAAATGAGAGAAAGCAGAACCAGCACTGAGTTTCAGAGGATATCCAAGATCAGGGTCAGAAAAAGCCACAGCTGGGTCAGAAGTCAGGAGAACCAGGGAGAGCTGTGAACATAAATCTTGCCAGAACATACCGAAGCTGTGTGAAGGTTTGCCTGTTGCCGTAGGCTGCAGGTGTGTTTAAAATGTGTAAGTGGCACCTTCAGCAGCCAATCTGGTTGCGGAGAACTGGGTCAGCCACATTAGCCAGGGGTCAGGAGCAGGTGCGGTAACTCACGCGTGGCCCAACCAGGCCTGCTTGATCGGCGTCCCTGACATGGGGTGTCTCAGTAGTCATTCCCAACCCAGGTGACATACCCTGGTTCTCTCTCAGAATTAGAGGGTGAAGAAGTGTCTGAGTTACGTGAAACTCAGAGTGGGATTCAAATTCAGAAGTACCTAATTCCTTGCCCTTTATAATATAATTCACTGATCACTAGATCAAATGTCCTTACTAATCATACGAAATGAGCATCTTACCCATTAAATACAGTGGAGAAGGGGCTAAGCCCCAGTGATGATTCATGCTAATCTAAATTTCAAGCTAGTGACAGAATTAACTTGTATGCTTAAAGCAACCGCACCATGTACTTCAATGCAGTCCAAAATACAAACCCTCTCTTTTCCAGTTCAAAACAATACTTTTCCCCCCTCAAGATTTTTCATAATTAACAGGCAGCCATGTGTCTCTCCATATGTGCATGGCGATTTTTCGGATCAATAACGAGGCATGTAAAAATTGTAATACACCTCACCTTTTATTGATATAGATTAAAGAGAAGCATATCGGACAGGATGGCTGCCATCGCGGCTGTACACTAGCAACGTTATCCTCGTATGGGAAACATCCGCTCATTATTCACTCCATTTATGTTACTGAACATGTCAAACTCAAATGATCCCCGACTGCTTTCTAAATAAAACACATTACATATCAAAAAATAACATTTGTTAGAGGACTTTCCAAGTGAGTTCTGTGGCCATAGTAATAAGCATGCAAAATGTCTATAGAAAACCACAGATAGGGTATCACCCCCCAAAAGATGGAGGTATGCTAGAAAAATCTAGATGTAATGCTGTGTATATGGTGAAACTAAACCCTGCGCAGAAGGCAGCACGTGGCCTACGCATCAGTCCAAGTTTAAGAGAGATTTAAGTGGTGCATTTGTCTTATAATATTTCTGCACAGGGGAAAATTGCACCCTGAATACTTAACCTGTAAAACAATAGCTAATCTATGATGCAGATATCTCTCACTATCCTCTCACAGTTTTTAATGACTTTCAGTCATAGGTGGAATAGGACTAGGAATATGTTTGCTGTTTTATAATCCTACACACAAAACTTCCTGATGCCCTGCAGAGGATGAAAAGGTGCCAGGCATGTTGCACACTGGCAGTGAAATATAAAGGCTGAGGGAAGGTGTAAGCTTTCCATTCCTCGAGGAACTGGGGTCCAATCCCAAAGCTTTTGATCAGGCCTGGCCCTGACTGAATTCACAGGGTGACATGGAGCTCCGTGCAACTCCTCCATCACTTAAATCCTGCTTTCTCCCCAGTGCCTGAGTAGGATTTCAATGATGCACAGACCTAACGGCAGTCTTCTCTGTAAGGCTGTATTCTACCTCATGCTTAATAAAAACTACGGGATTGAGCCCTTTAGCATCCTCCAGCATTGAGAGGACACTCAAAACCAATGCATCATTTACACATGCTCATGTTGTTTTAAATACTAGTTGCTGGAGATGTGTAACAGGATGTTTGTGTTTGGTGGCAGGGTCTCAAGTGAGTCGGTTGCACCCCCTGGGAATTGTTGACAAGAAGCCTCCTGCAAGCTGTCAAGACTTGAGATCCAAAGCAGTTTTCTAATTACAGCCTGGCTGTGATCCCTCATCTTCCATTCTCTCCAAAACACATTTAACAGTCCAGTCACTGCCTGCCACCCCAGTGACACCAGGTCACAGGAGGCAAGTCCAACATTAGCATTTTTCCGTTTGCTATACCCATGTGATACAGAGGTAAGTAATAAAGACATTAATACAATTAATGTTTAAAGCTAATTGGTTTCACTTGTAAAAACAAAATGAATAGGAGCCCAGTGTTCCTGAGCTGCCACAGAGTAATGCATCAGTCCCTGCTAGGAAGATGCTATTGGATTAATTAGGAATTAAACAATAAGAACTGTTAATTAGGAATTAAACAATAACAACATTAAACAATGTTACTCTGAAACCTATATTTCTCGTGCAGTGCTGCCCTTTCTCTAGAGGTCTTAAACCAACCTATGGCATTCTTCAGAAGAGACAAGGTCCTCTCTTGATTACTTCCTACAGGATAGTTTAAAGAAAGAAAAAACCCTGTAGAAAGTGTATTAAATTCTAAGATGCTTCCGTGAGGGATCTGCCTAACAAAAAAAGAAGAGGGGAACAAACTAGGAAGAAGTCACTTTCTATTTTCAGTGAGTACTAGATCCCAGTGCTGCAAGCATCTGCCTACCTCCTGCTAAGCTCCTGTTTCTCTTACGGGGAATTGAGGGCACTCAGCTGCATCACTTGGCAGCATACAAACAATTGGCACCTTCCCACACTAGGATCCTAGTGTGAAGCCAGGCCTAGGCAGAAGGCCCACACATGTACAAAGCAGTATTTTAGTGCCGCTTGCCTTATTCCTCACAATAAGGCTGGCAAGGGATGCAAGTAATTAATATATATTATGTGGACCCTCTTCTGAAACTCACTGAAGGAAACTATTGAGAATGGTTCCAGCCAATTCATGATCTGTTTAATGGAGGATGCATCTTCAGAAAATGTTGGCATAAGCCTCCTGCAAAGCCACGAGGCAGTTGTCATCCCGCTACAAATGTTGCTGATTGTGTAAGATACTAAATAAATCCCCCGTGTAAGGTCACATCTACTGTACGGCTCCACAGAAGCTAGTGGTGCGAGATACAATAGCTGTGCACACAAAATGCTGGCCTGTTGTTACAACTTCTATAATTATATCATTACAGGTCACTGCTTTATCTACACTGCAAAGCAGCAAGTGGTAGACACAGTTTCACCTCTTAAAATCAAGACCTCTTGTGAATGACTGTTAACTTGAACTTTATTGCAAAGTAACCTCCATTGGGATACTTAGGGCCATGTTCTGTCACTAATCACACCACTGAATCATCAGGGAGGTCCAATAAAAGCCTATGACCTGATCCCTGGCTGGAGAGAAATTATGTCATTCTATTGATTTTAATGGATTGATGCCAATTGATATCTACCGAGGACCTTGCCTGAGCATCCAAAGGTAAAGTTTGGCTTGAGATTTTTTTTTTTTAATGCAAATCTAACTTACAGGCTTTATGTAAGTAAAGACTTTGGCACTGTTTCTTCTTTGACATTTCAGCATGTGTGACAACAGACGCAAATATGATCAAATGTGTCAAAGCAAAAAAGCTCTAACTCAGCAGTATCTGTTGAGATAAAGTATTGTTTTCCTTACAGTGTAACGCAACCTGTACTCAATAAATCTGTCCGTAGTTTACTGAATAGCATTTTAAAAATGAATAATGTCCATTGGCTACTTCCCAGGGCTTGTTTCAGTGCGTTGCAGGAAAGCAATCACAAAGGCCTCTCTTCTCTGTTCTCAGGAGGAGGGTTTCTGTCTGCAAAAGAACAGTAAATTGTGGAATTTAATATATCATTGTAAAGGAACATATATTTGATTAGCTCTAATCCCACTGCTCTGCTATAACTTGGCACTCTGCAAAATGAGAAATCATGTTTATTATAGCTGGTTTCTGTGGTTACTTACCAGGAAAAATGCTACAAAATAAGCATGTTCAAAACTGAGAGAGAGAGAGAAAACACTGCACAGAAAACATTCAGTGTTTTCAACTTGCTATTACCTTGAAGGACTTGTGAGAATTTACTGAAATGTCTTTTTATAAATTCTGGGCAAAGGTCCACTTGGTTCATTCCTCCTAGTCAGTTGATGCCTTCCTGTTATTGATGTGCCCAGAGCAGTAGCATGGGCTTGTGCCAACTGGTGTGTGCAACAGCCCATTCTGCTCTTGCTTACACTTGTGCTAATTCAGAATAAATCCACGGAAGTCAATCAGCTTCTCCATATAACCAGCTCTTCTGAATCTGGCTTATTTCAGGCATATCTAGATCACAGAGATGGTCTGTAGGCCAACTTTAGTTTGGAGTCATGTACTGCCAATACCAATACTGCCAGCCCCAAGCATTCCAAAAATTGTGAAGCTGGCTTAAGAATCAGAGATCTTTCAAATATATAACATTCTGTTATTTGCCTTCTGCCTTTTGAGCTTTCACAGTCAGTTAAAGAGATGAGATTAGACACTGGTGGGATTAAAAACACATTGCTTTTTTAAAATTAATTGAAGCTGAAATGTTGGCAGAGGGCATGTCTGCATGGCATAATGCAGGGACACCCAATCCAGCTCTGAGTGAGCTTGCTCAGGTCCGGGAAGCAGTAGAGCTGCATTGGCCTGGCACTCTGCCCAGGCTAATTAGTCCTGCTTCTCGGGACTGTCTATCAGTACAGTGGTCTGCCAGGGCTATGCAGCAATACTGTTTCCGGTATCTCTGCACTGCACTGTACTCTGTGAACATGCCCATAATCCCATAATTGCAGGAATTTCAGATCTGAGACCAACAGAGGAAGACTCATGACAAAATTGTTAGTGTCGGCAGCACTACATTTACCACAGGGAAGACAACTGAGTATAGATACTCTGCTAACATTTGCTCCCAGATATAAGCTTTCAGACCAGGGGTGGGCAACTATTGGGCTAGAAGGCCACTTAAGGAGGTTTAGTGAGTTGTTGCAGGCCACATCAGCACCCCCCAATGCCAGCTTACCCAAACTCCCTAAGTGGTCTGGATGGAGCAGGCAGGCAAAGTCTCCATGGCAAGGTGCACTTAGCTGGGCAGATGGGATGGGGCCACAGACGGGAAGGAAGAAGCGTCCAGGAGCAGGACAGGCAAGTGGGTCCATGACCAGGATCAAGGGGCCTTGAAAGTGCAGGGCCAGGACCTGGGGCACAGCCATGGTCCACTCCGACTTTATGTGGCCCATGCTGTTACCACCCCACGATCCCAGTCCCAGCCCCAGCCACCTGCTTAGCTCCTGGATGTTGCTTTCCACCTGCCTGCAGCCCCATCCCATATGACCAGCCAAGCACACCCTGTGCATGGGAGTCCTGGTCCAGTCTCCATAGAGACTCTGCCCGCCCACCCACTCTGCCCAGTGCCTCCAGCAGTGGATGTGGGGTGGATGGGCCAGAGTACCCAGGCAGCAGGGCTGGGTCTGGTGGTGGCAGCAACACTGGCAGCGGTAGCTGGAAGGAGCTGCCACCACAAGGGTGCTAGGAAGTGGAGTCCAGCTGCCGTGCCACCCCAGCCCCGCTGCATGCCTGGGAGTGGTGGGACTGGCTTCATGCACCACAGCCTGGGCTGCCCTCTATGCCTGAGCCAGGCAAGGCCGAGGGACCCACCACGGGCCCAAGGAACCCACATGAGACTCTTGGAGAGGCCAGAAATTTGGGGCAGCAGCAGCAGTCCCTATGGCTCTCCAAGGCAATGTAGCAGCTTGGAGAGCTGCAGGGGTTGACTCAATCAGTTGCCCAGCCACTGAAATCCTGAGTATGGATTCTGCTGGAGACTCGTTTCAGCAGTGGCGGGGTGAGCATTGGCAGTATTGTGGCTCCCTGAGCCAAAAGAGCAGCCATGGCAGCAGCACAGGTTGATGCTACATCTGCTAGCCCCACTGCTGGAGGTGGGTCTGGATCTGGCCCATTGGGGCCAAATGAGTTGGACACCCCTGCTTTAGAACAGTAGTAGTGCTCCAGAAGATTTACATTTAAAGAGGTGCTTGATAGTGTAACTGGCAATCAAATAACCCCATGAGTTAACAGGGCGCACTCATTAACTCTCCTTTGTTGGATGCCTTCAGACAACTTGGAGATAGCTGGGTAGTAATATTAGCGCAGTCTCTGCTTACTAGACTGGTCTCCATGCCCCCTCACTCTCCTTCTCTGTCTGTCACCACCTGCTATCTTTTGTCTTGTGCTTATATCACTAGCTCCTTGCAGCTGGGACCATCTCTTTTGTGAGGTATTTGTATCCCACTGAGCCCTTAGTGCTCCTAGCCCGTAAGGAGGGCTTGTATGTGCAGATGCTATACACATGAACAACAGACACTAACTCACATGTTTTGGAGGCAGATATGCAGGTGGCCCCTTCCTGTCCTATGCCTCATTCTAACATAAGCCCTGTTTTGGCGGGTAAGTGGCACACAAGCTTTGTGCTAGCTCCCTGCGCAGGGCAAACACTGCCCTTCCTGGGCAGGACTAGGATGTGTTCCCCACTCCCCAATTCTTCCTTTCATCTTTCCATCAAAAAAGGGCTTGTTCATCCTTCCCGGTTTCTCTCATGGTACTCTGCAACACTGTCTCCCTGTAGAATACAGTCTGGGCAAGAAAATGCTCTTGCAAGTCTAGCAAAAAACATAAAACCTTAGCATCGCCCTCCTGCTGTTTGCATTTGAATTTTCATCTCTCCCAACAGCAATCCCACTCCCAACAATGGGATTCTCCCACATTTTGACTGGATGGGTAAGGTAGATCCAGGAGGGTCCAGTTTCAATGTCAAAGGCTACCCAAATGCACACAGAAGTACAAGGCTGTTTTGCTGCTTCTATTTCAGGAAATTCCCCTGAAAGAGCATTCTTCAGCAGGCTGTAATCGATTACTGACATACAGCAAAGATCATCTAGTCTGACCCCCTGTGTAACAGGCCTGAGAATGCCCCTCTACTAGCCCTGCCCTGTGCTCACTAACTTGAGACGCCATTTTTAGAAGACATGCATTAGCCATGCACATCTTGATTTGAAGACCTGAGAAGAATTGTCCAGTACTTTTCTAACCAATTTGTTCCAATGACTAATCTATATTATATATATAATTAGGCACTGAAAATGTATAAATTTATGTATATGTAAAACCCTTTAAATGTAAATCTGTCAGTTTCTCTCGAACGCATCTAGCCCAATTCAGATCTACTAGTAGAGGCATCCTACTGATGAGGATTTCTACTAGTGGGTTTTTTATTTGCTTTCCTCAGAGTGGCTGCTCTAGATCCAGCCTGAGTTATTGATAAAGGCTCTGATGAAAGGCTCCCAGTCATGAAACATCCCATTTTTGGCAGCCTTTTTCTCCTCCCTAGTAATACCATTATCTGCACTTCCAGTTGCACAGTAGTAGTAGCCCTCCAATGCTGAAAGTTTCTTCATGCCTGATAAGCAAGGCCTCTATCGACATCCTGCTGAGATTTTTTTATTCTTCACACTCTTAGAGAGTTTGTGGTTGTTATTTAGACAGACGCTAAGCAGAAATCCCTAATGCTGACTCAGGGCAGGAGCATCAGTGCACAGTTCTTGAGCTTAAGTCAAAATAAAACACCTGGTTCTTGTGAGTGATACTAAAGTAACTTACTCCACAATAAACCCCACATCTGCATGAGACACCTGCACTAAGGCACCCATGTCTACCAGTGGGTGCATGAGGACATTTACACTGTAGCTCACTGAGCCTGGCACAGGTCACAGCATTAACCATTACCAGTCCATATTGTTTTGGTTCATAGATGTTAGTAGATGTTAGGGTCGGAAGGGACCTCAATAGATCATCGAGTCCGACCCCCTGCATAGGCAGGAAAAAGAGTGCTGGGTCTAGATGACCCCAGTTAGATACTCATCTAACCTCCTCTTGAAGACCCCCAGGGTAGGGGAGAGCACCACCTCCCTTGGGAGCCCGTTCCAGACCTTGGCCACTTGAACTGTGAAGAAGTTCTTGCTAATGTCCAATCTAAATCTGCTCTCTGCTAGCTTGTGGCCATTATTTCTTGTAACCCCCGGGGGCGCCTTGGTGAATAAAACCTCACCAATTCCCTTCTGTGCCCCCGTGATGAACTTATAGGCAGCCACAAGGTCACCTCTCAACCTTCTCTTGCGGAGGCTGAAAAGGTCCAGTTTCTCTAGTCTCTCCTCGTAGGGCTTGGTCTGCAGGCCCTTAACCATACGAGTGGCCCTTCTCTGGACCCTCTCCAGGCTATCCGCATCCCTCCTGAATTGCAGCGCCCAGAACTGCACGCAGTACTCCAACTGCGGTCTGACCAGCGCCCGATAGAGGGGAAGTATCACCTCCTTGGATCTATTCGTCATGCATCTGCTGATGCACGATAAAGTGCCATTGGCTTTTCTGATGGCTTCATCACACTACCCACTCATGTTCATCTTGGAGTCCACTAGGACTCCAAGATCCCTTTCCACCAGGCAGGTCATTCCCTAAGCTGTAGGTGTGCTGGACGTTTTTCCTCCCTAGGTGCAGCACTAGGTTCATCTGCAAAGGTGCCCATTTGATGCCACAGACAGAGAGATCTGAGTCACCTCCAGTATCACAGCACCACTGCTCAGGCTGGCAACACCACATAGGCACTTGTCAAAGGATGGGAGGTGCAAGGCTGGCAGCAAGTAAGGGGCTTGCCTCTTATTATGTTAATACCCACCTGGGAGCAAATCTCACCCTTGGTGCATGGAGAAGCCAGGCAGGATCACTTTCCTCCTGAAAGCCATCATGACCTGAAGGTGATCTGGACCTCCCAGGAAGCCCTCAGCACCTCACAGTACTGCACCCTCTGTAAGCATCCAAGTTCATGGAGAACAAGTGTCCGAGAAAAGCAGCAAACCTGCTGTGGTTTGATACACCCAAATGATTTATACCTTTCCAGATTAATCAGCCGTGAATGACAATTTATAGGCAGAACATGACTCTACAGAGCCAAGTGGCTATAACCTCTCTTTTGGCAGCCGGAATGTCATCAATAGCAAGGCGCTGACCAGCTATCTGAATGCAGAGTGACACAAATAGGTGGTTTCACTTGTTCAGAGCACTTGCTGGTGATTACTGAGCTCAGGGAGAAGGAGACAAAAATGCGAGGGTCTGCAAAGAAGAGGGTGCTGCATTATAAATGGAGGATAGTCTCCCCTTCAGGCACCATGTACCAAGTGTTGGTCATTTTAAATTTATGAATTCCATCCAGGTCAGCTTCTCTATTCACTGCCATATCTGCTGTTACCAATGGGATTTTGATCATGCACTAATTTTACATACCCAAATTAAACCAACCCCTTGATTTCAGGCTTTGTGTTTTTATTATTATTTTAATAGGCTTTCTATGTGCATCTCTTAAAAATAGAATCAAAATACTGTATGTGTGGACCTCATGCCATCCAAGACATGAAATCCTTCATGAGGGGCATTTCTCTCTTTATTTTCTACCTCAAAATTGTCTTTCTAGTGCTTTAAAAAGCCTGTGAACTAAGCAAGCACCAATTCTGGTCCACATTAGAAAGTCTACACCAGCTCAGATAGATCAGTTTAAAGAGATCTAGTCAAACTGGTACAAACTTCTAGCACAGGGGTGAGCAATTATTTTGGGTGAAGGGCCACTTAGAGAGTTCTGGTGAGCTGTCGAGGGCCACAAGGGTAGCCCTGCCCCTTGACAGGTGCCCCGCCCCCTGGTCACCATCTTGGGACCGGAAGTCCAGTCCCCTAAACCCTGACCTTTGCCACCCGAAGTCACTTCCCTTTCCCCCAGAAGTACTCCTTTTGGGAAGAGGGCTTGCTCTCTTAGAACCAAAAAAACCAAAACAAATTATACACAAAAAAAATCAAACATTCCCAAGAACATATTTTAATTTTTTTTTTTTTTTAAATTGTCCTGATTTGTGCGTGTTTGCGTTGTGTATACAGAGCTGATTGCATAATAGCTCAAAATGAAGTCTTACTCTTGTATATTGGGGGGAAGATGTGGGTGGGCAGGTGGGTAGGGGGTTTGTGGGGGGATGTGAGGTGTGTGAAGGGAGAGGGTGGCTGGGAGTGTTTGTGTGCGTGCATGTGTGTGGTACGTATGTGCGCGTAGCAGTGAGTGGAGCTCCCCCCAGAGGCACATAGGTAGGTGCAGTGTTTGTGGGGTGTATGATTGTGTGTAGGGGAGGGTGTGCTTGTGGGGTTTGTGGGGGAAGGTTTGAGGGTATGGTGGGGTATGCATGGGAAGCCCCCGTGTGCGACCCCCTGAGCCAGTCAGCACCCTCTCTCACCCCACAACAGCCCAGAGCCCACACGCCCTGCAGCACCTCCCCACTACTGCCAACAGCACACAGCCCCAGCGTGCCCCACACCTGTTCCGCACCATCTGGCTGTGGCGTATCCTGTCACCCTGGGCATGCAGTAGGGCTGGGGTGGCTCTGCGGTGGGACTGCCTTTCCAGCCAACCCAGGCGGCAGCAGCTCCATCCAGGTCCTGCCACCACTAGCCCCAGCCCCATGGTACTGATAGGGACCCACACCACAGCCCTAATCCAGCGTGCCCCATGCCTGCTTTGGACTCACCCACCCAGGCTGAGCAGCAGAGGTGGCAGCCAGGCAGAAACTGCTGCTCAGCACAGAGGAAAAGCTACCTCTCCCCCTCGCTGTTGCTGGTGCTTCCTGGTGCAGCCGGAAGAGCCCAAGCCCTGCTGGGCTGCCCTGCGTCTCCAGCACCATCACCCTGCTGCCTCTAGGCTGCCCAGCAGCTGCTCTGCACTGTCATTGTTGTCTTGCTGGGCAGCCCGGACGGCACCAAAGATTCAGGGCAGCCCAGCAGGGCCTGGGCTCCGCCAGCTGCATCAAGAAGCGCTGACAGCAGTGAGGGGGAAAAGCCACTTTTCACCTGCGCCAAGTAACAGTTTTTGCCCAGCCACCACCACTCTACCTGGGTGGGCAGGTCTGGAACAGGTGCGGGGTGTGCCAGGTCAGGGCTGTGGCATGGGTCTCTACTGGTACCACAGGGCTGGGGGCCGTGGGGGGGGCGCGCGGGGAGGGCCCTGCCACTGCCTGGGCTGCCTACAAAGGCAGTCCCATTGTGGAACTGCCCCAGCCCTGCTGCGTGCCCAGGGCAGCAGGATGCGTCATGGCTGGACAGTACCTGAAACAGGTGGGACCAATGGACCCACTGTGGGCCAGACAAAACCCCTCTGTGGGCCAGATCTGGCCTACAGGCCATATTTTGTCCATCCCTATTCTACCATGTAAGCATGGCCTAAGCGTGTGTATTTGAAACTCACTCTCCCCAACAGCAACGTCATCAAGTTCACCGTACTGCTCCATGCAGGCTACCTCCTAAGACAGAAGCAGTGTAGCTGCATCTGTATGGCACTACAGGTAGGCTAATTAGCATGGGTGCTGAGTAGCAGCATTGTCATATGAAAGCTACACTTCTCCTTTTTCTCCCCACTGAGCCTTGATACAGGGGCCAGCAAGGGAAATGCTATGGCCTGAGTTACTCAGGAGATCGGACTCGGTGATCAGAATGCTCCTTTCTGGTCCTCCCCCCTCAGAAGATCTATGAATCCCATCTTGCACCCAATACATTTGCATGGTGAAATCCCATTTGTTGATCTGACCGTGAATCAGCAAAAGATGCAGCTTTACACAGACAAACAGGCAGACAAGGTTATTTGGCAATTAAGGCTGGGAATAGCTTCTAAGATAACACCTACCCGGCTGTCGAGATTATATGCAGTCTTCTTTAAGTCCTGAAGAGCTCTCTGCATGAATTCGAAAGCATGGCAGTCAACACAGGGGCGACCTGGAGAAAGGCAAGGTTGAAAGACACCATTGAACAGCAGGGAATTTACACCACAGCTCCACCAAGCGGAAATATTCATTAATCCATTGCTTCCAAAGAAAAGGCCTGTTTTACAAAGTGTGCTGGGACCTGTGAGTGTGTCCGAGTTGTACCCCAATCATAGGCTACTGACACAAAGGCTAATGCAACCATTTAATGCACAGAGGATGCATTCTCTGTCCCAGAGAATGAACCACGCTGCTCTACAGAGTGCCCACCCAACACTTATCTAAGGCATAGTCACTTCAATTCAATCCACCGTATTAATATCTCTGAAGAGATATACACCATATCCAGTATTGCCAACCCCACCATGCCAAAATCATGAGACAAACTCTTTAAAAAAATCAAGATATTGGCACATAAATCATGACATGCTATTTTTGAAGTGTGTGTGTGGGGGGGGGGGGCATTATTTGTGAAGGTGTTGAGGGCTGCGGGTGAGTGTGTGGGGTTTGAAGCCTCGGGAGAGAGGGTCCCCAAATGCCCTGGCAGGATGCGGGGTACTGTGGGTCAGGAGTGAGGGGCAGCAGCAGGACTAGCGGGGGGGCTGTGGCTTGGGAGTGAGGAGCAGACAGAGACACACAAAGACACTGAGAGACACACAGACAGCACTCAGCTGGTAAGTGGAGGGAAAGGGGCGCGGGGAGATCAAGGCCCCCATGGTGAGGGAGGGAGTGGGGCAGGAGCAGGGACAGGGGTGAATGGGGCCCCGGGGCCAGGGCAGGTCATCCAGAGGCACAGGGGGAGGGGCATGGCTTGCCGCAGCTGCATGCATCCCCGGGCGAGGCATGGGGGCATGTGTCCCCCACGGGGCAGAGACAGGTTGCCCGCTGCCGGCTGGGGCTCTGTGCCCTGCTGCCTTTGCCCTGGGAGCTCAGCTGCTTGACCCCAGCGTGCTTCCTGCAGCTGGGCAGGCAGGGGTGCATCACGCGGCCAGTGCACCCCATGTCCCCTGCCTGCCCGGTGGGTGGCAATGGCATCACATGGCTGAGTTCCTGGGGCAAGGCAGCAGGATGCAGATCCCCAGCCCGCCTCTGCCCCATGGAGGACACATGCCCCCATGACTCCCCAGGGGGGTGTGCTGCTGCAGGGAGCTGTACTCCTCCCCTTGCACCTCTAGATGACCCGCACCAGCCCCAGGGCCCCATTCACCCCAGCCCCTGCTCCTGCCCCACTCCCTCCCTCACCGCAGAGGCCTTGATCCCCCCACCCCTTTCCCTCCACTTACCAGCTTGGAAAAGCCGGAGATCTGAGGGCTGGATCAGGAGATTGTGAGTCAGGGTTATTTTGACTTTGAAATCCCAAGTCTTGTGATGGTTTTGCAACAGTTGGCATTACTACATATCACATAAAACATATATAGGAGTGGGCAGCAAGAAAGAGTGAGGAGATCAAAGAGGCCATCCACTCACAGTGGAAGCAGTCTAGATCCTAGGACAATGCAGAGAGGCCATAAAGCTGCTGTGCCCATACAGACAAGGAGACCCTGAGTGACAAAGAGCGAGTGTTACTGTGGCCTGGTCTTCTGGTTTACTAGTGTGTATTAAAGGAGAGCAAGCAGAGCATTTGTGCTCCAGCAGTTATCAAACATCCCCCCAGGAGGAGCCGTGATCAGTCCAACCACTACTCTAACCTTCACTAGAGGCTGACTGGGCATCTCACAGAACCTAGGATTGGGCAGGGAAAAGGTAGCTAAGAGCTACATGTGGACAATCCTTATTCAAACTGCAACCAGACCTGAGGATCAGGGCCAGAAGTTTCCTGCCGGGCCTGTGGGGAGCAACAAGGGATATACCTCTATGGATGATAAATGAGGTTTCACCAGCACAGGACCTCTTCCCAGGGCAGAGGGGAGTGGAGGAGGGGCTGGCTCTGAGCCAGTCTTTAAAAGAACTCAGATTTGGAATGGTTTATATGGATTTTTTTATGAAGGTCTGGTCTAATCACTTTAACCCCTGAGCGCAAAACATCAGAGTAGAGCCTGGCTGTCTCCACCTTCCATCAGCTAAACATCTCATTAGCCTGGCATGGCAGCTTGCCTTATTCAATTACGGCACAGCTCCTGTTAAGTGCCTTGTGATGGCTCAGACTGATAAGGAGCTGCAGCAGCTGAAGTTACTGCCCCTGAAACATTCACAAAACTCAGAACTTGGTGGAGAAAAAAATGGAAGTCAGAGATGCACATCCCAGACACCAAGAATGGTACCCGCTGACCCATAAATAATGTGCTACAACCCTTGATAACATCATTTAATGTGCACATAGTCCTCTGCAAATGTGCAGCACTATGTATGTCCTGCAAGGGCTAGGCACTGACTAGTCATTGCTAATTAGTGCTGCAGTCTACTTCACAGGTCAGCCAAATGGGCAGCATCTTGGGCATCCTGATCCTCTTTCCACCCAAAGCTATAGGGCAGAGCCATTCTCTAGCACTCAAGGAAGGGTGGCCAGTGAGTTTGCTAGTCCAAGAAAGTACAGTCTGTCAGCTAAGGGCTGCCTTTTTTGAATGCTGCAATACATGCTAGCTGGTGGTCCTGTACTCTCTACCATGTACTGCCCAGGCCTTCTTCACTGGCAGGATCAGCCCTTGACCTTGGTTCCACCAACTGCAGGAAGGGATGCAGATGCATTTCTGCACTACCCTCGTTAGACTGAGTTAGGCTGCCTTCCACTCCCCTTTTAACAGAACTTAAACTAGCCTGGGTCCTACGGGTAGGAACACAGGATGAAAAGGGGCCTCCTGGGCCACTGAGCCTAGTGTCCTCCGTATCAGCCATCATTCACTCAAGGAACCCCCAAAACTGACAGGTCACATTCTTTGCTCCCCACCATCAGACCCCCTCAGTGGAGGGGCTCATTTCTCTCTCTGGCCCTATTCAGCATCTGGGTATAGTCACTAGGTGAAAAGATGCAACAGCATGAAGTGAAGTGCCATCAGTATCTTTCACCAGGTGTAACTATACCACATCTACCAAGATGGTGCAGTACTTGTAGAAGAGATGAGCTGGTGCAGAAGGAATTGATGGTTGAAGCTCAACCCAAGCAAGATGCTGGTAATGCTGGGGGACAAAGAAATGGAAAGGGCTTTATGTATTTTGCCATCAGTTCAGGTCACCATGTGCCTAGATTCACTGCCGGGGTTCAGGTCTCACTGACGTATCACTAGCAAACACTCTGCCATTTACAGCTAGCTAAAATACTCAGTTCCATCTTGGGCTTGGCTCCATGTGCCTTTTTCATGTCACCTGCATCTAGACTGCAGTGATACTATCTACCTAGGCATAAACCCACTCACCCTAAAGAAACAGCAACTTGAACGGCAGGGCATCTTCTCAGAAATCTCATTTTCTACCACAAAAAGGTAGCTCTTTTCAGTACAGGATACAAAGCTTTCTCCAGCATTAGGGCAAAGCTGTGGAAAAAATTTCTACAGGAGCAAAGAACCACTATGGCTAGGGACAGAAGTTACACATAAACTGGTTTAAGTGATCAGAAACCAGTTTCAACCTGTAACAGAACAGAAGTTCAGTGCACATAAACCATTTTCAAAATGGCCAAAATGGGTTTAAGATAAGCCTGGTTGAATGTCGTATTAGACTTAACTGATTTAGGTCAAATCGGTTTAAGGAACTTCTGTCCTAGACCTCTTCCTGGTTTAAGGTAACTCACAGTCCCCCAGCATCCCAGAATGATTTGCAGCCCTGGGCTGAGCTGTGCCGTCTGCTCCAGCCAGCAGGGCTGGTCGCACCCCTCGGCTCCCCAGCCGGCGTCCCATCAGTGCTACGACTGGCTGAGAATGGGTGGGGGTGGGAAACCCTGCTCAGGACTGCAGCCCCTGCCAGGTTTTTTCCCACTTGGGCATGGGGGGCATGGCCAGACCCCAGGCCAGCCCCCTGAGGCAAAGTGGTGGGGGAGAGAGGAAGGATTTATCCCCCCTCCAAAAGTGAACGTTCATTCACTTGCTTCTCCATTCAGTCTACACAGTTTAGATTAACCTGCAAAGACTGAACCAATTCAGGGTCAGGCTTTTTGAAAGTCGGTACTTAGCCTATAAACTTCATCACCTTTCACACCGAGTCCAAAGTGCGCTCCTTCACCCACCTCTGAGCAGACAGCACCACGAGCATATCATTTATTTTAAAGACTGCCCTCGTTCAATACACCTGCTTTCCCCACAAGCCAAAACAGCATTTATCACTGCACCTCTAAGAAAAAAGTGAGAATAGAACGAGAGAGAGGAAACTCAGTCACTTTTTAGTCCTGTTTAGGTAAGAAGGGCTCATGTGAAAACTAGCCATGATCTTCCAGCAGAATAAAATGCAGGGGTCAGGTCAAATCTTGAATTAAACTTTCAGGTGGGAACAGAAGAAAACAAAACCTAAAAGCTGTCTTATACTTAAGTCATCTATCCTTTACTGAGTGACAATGAGCTTATATTTCTATGGCACTAGATCCCAATCACCAAAACACTTCACCACACTAACCAGTCAAGCCTCACAGCATCCCTGTAATATTGTTCCCTCCTTAGGGCTGGAGGCACTTAACAAGACACTTGCTCTAGGTCACATGGGAAGTCAATCAGAGGACTGGGATGAGAACTCGGGAGTATCTGGTTCTCAGTCCCCTGCAGCATCTGATGAAGTGAGCTACGGCTCACAAAAAGCTCATACTAAATATACATAATCTACTTCGGTTAGTTGATAAAGAGCAAATCTCCCCTGCCTTCTCCCAGTCCTGTGCTCAGAGCCCCCCAACACGTTTCATAATTTCACTTGGACATACAGCAGCACGAGTCTGGACTTCCCAGTGCAGGAATAAACCATTGCAAAATTTACCAGAGTTCAAACTGTCGCAATATCCCTTGTTCCAGCCAACAAGGGAGGAAATAAGAGACATATTTGCAATGCGCCAGCAGTACCAAGCAATAGTTTGCCTGTAACAACAACAAGGATTTTAGATGTCATTCCAAACCTAGAGCATTTGCATGCAGACTTTTGGCTCAAAGCAAAAATGACTTGAGACTATGTAACTTTAAGAGAACTTGATTTTAAGATTCGCACTTTTTTTTTTTCTCCCAAAATACTATTAGGAGTAACTTTTTAAAGCCCCAAAGTCATTGGGTGTTTTACAAACCAGCCTTTGCTGGGAAATTTCAGAAGTGCAGCTAACCCGTGGAGTTCAAGAGATTTGTGTGTAGATGCTGCCGGGAAGCCCAGGGAAGGGAGCGGGTGTAGCACGGTGGGTACCTACTTTCCGCTGGAATGACACTCCCAGATTCTTGACTGGCCCCGGCGAGCTTCACACTCAGCAGGCCAAGCACCGAAATGAGCGGGATCACCACCCTCATCGCTCTCCAGACAGAAAGAGACGCCATGATTAGCATCAATAATTAAAGCTTCCTTCCAAGGAAAGATTGAAGATCAGTTGTTTGCCCCCAGGACGTTCGCTCCAGGGAAGCCGAGAGGACAGGATGCCCGCAGACACTCGCACACGGAGACCAGAGCAGCCACATGCCGTGCACATGGAAATGTAACTCACCCACACTCCTACTGTGCCAAGCACCTGATCCTCCTCCCTGCACCTTTTGTGACAGACCCTGGGAAATGGCAGTAGCAAGGAGTCACGTTGAGCATGCGTGTTCCTCCCCACCCCCCTTTACATTTCCCCCTTCACTGATTAGGGGCATTGCCATGGAGAATCACCATGGCAACACATGAGCCTTGAGCTGCCAAGGAGAGGAAAAGATTTAAAGGGGCAGCAACGTGACATATGGTCACCGCTTTGTTCATGAACTGCTCTGGGATGGTCACTTGGGCTCCCTGATATACGGTGGCAGGCTTCAGCAACTGCACAGATTATTATGCCATTTTGGGATTGCTGCTTTTATTCCAAATCATGGCTAGGCTGAAAATGTGCAACCCCCATCCCTTGTTCAGCTGCAAACTGCTCCCGGCGAGATTCTGCTCCCTCCACTTGCAACCCGAGTGAGAAGTGAAAAGTGAAAAGCATCACTTTCATGGGAAGAGGATCAAGCACCTGTTGTCAGCCTCTTGCTTTTTGGGGCAAAGGCTTTGTTGGGTGTCTAGAAAAGGGCAGAGCACATCATCAGTGTCTAAGAACAAACGCTGGTCATAAACAAACCCTGCCGGCAGGAGCAATGAGTGTAAGTCATGCAGGTGAACTGGGCTCCCCTGAGACACAGCATGACCAAAACGCCTGCTAAGCACAGACAGCCCTAAGCCAAAGCCCCAGAGATTAAACATGCTAAACTCATAGCTCAAACCTAACTCTGTGTTTGAATTTCTGTTATGAACCGTATCTTTATAAAAACCCAAAACAAACCCCCAAGGCCAAACTCCCTGAACTAAAAGCAACTGAAATGCCAATCCCTGTTGGAAGCTAAACCTGGATAAACCCTGTTTGAAGTTATGCTGGTTGGAGAAAGAAGTGCTTTGGCAGGCTGTTGAGGGGGGGTGGTTGCCACTGGTTAAAAACATAAACTATCACTCATCAATTGAATCCAGTGTTTCAGGGTCCAGCTAGACTGATGCCTAGAATGGCTGTAAAGGAAGCATTCAACCATCTCATCCCCCTGGGCTACAGCAAGATCATCTACTCAGGTTGGAAAGCATCAGTAGCTGGGGCAGAATACCTTGAAGACCACCTCACACTCTACAACCTTGATTGCTAGTAATTGCTCTTAACCCCTACCAACATGGGAAAGCTTACTGGAAGGACAAAGCTCGCCTGGGAGATAGACAGGACCTTATCAAATGCTCATCCATGGCTGTGAAGCTAATTTCTACACGAGCCACCAGCCACACCACTCCTTGGCCTAATAGCAAAGCTTGCTCCATAGCCCTTGTCTTCAGAAACTAGTGGCCGGTCATTTATCAGCCTAAATACCCCATAAAACAATCAATATCCAACTTCCCCTCCATGGGAAGGTTCAGGAAGGGACCTCAATTGATAGATGTTAGTCATTTTGGCTGTCTGCTGTCATTTAAGGTTACCGTCAATTAGCCCAAGCTACCTGAGCTGCTCCTCCCTGTCTACATGGTACCTTGTGGGCCCTGCACCTCTTCTTTGCTGTTTCTCAAGGGGAGCCCTACTAGGAATCAGTCTGTCCACTACTTGTCTCTCCTGCAATGCAATCATTACTCTAATGATGGGCAGCAAAGACAGGAAGCGGGATGCAGAAAGGCCCATAGTTAGGAACAGGTGGACTTGTGCTTGTGACCTGTAGCACCTGGGTGAATTCCAAATACAGTAGGGAGGGCAGGATTAGGGGGTGACTTGGATGATGCTCATCAGGCATTTTCAGTGTAGATGGTGGGCAGGTATGGGCTTGGGGACAGGCCTAAATGACAGTGTAGATCTACCCTTTATGTCCTTTCTCTTCTGAAAGGCACTCAACTCCCTGATGCAGGGATGGCCGTGGTTTAAAAACTAGAACAGAATATCATGTAGCTTGAGCCAATTTTCATTCTACAGTTACTGAATCCTTTCCCCGCTGTGCTTCAGTGAGCGCGAGTGCTTTCTCCAGGCTATTTCTAAGTAACTCCACATGGAAATTTTGGCATCAGACCAGAACCTTGCAGTTGGCTGCACAGGCAACTGGTAGGGGAGGCACAGGGGGCATGTGGCCCCCCCCCCCTGAGATTGGGCCCTGACTTGGCACCACTCAGGATGGGGCAGTTTTTTTGCCGTGTGGGCCAGCAGCGAGGACGGGGGGAGGGGGGCACCAAGCCATGGCACAGAGGTATAGGAGTGGATATGGGGCTTTTGGCCCACCTACAAATGTGCCCCCCCCCCCCAACTCATAAGGCACCAGTCACCCTTGGTTGGCTGCATTCTTCACATGTGTAACAGTGGTCCTCTAATACCTCCCCCCCACCCACTTGGATCGTGTATGATTATTTCCTTACTACATTATAGCAGAGGCCACAAGAGAACTACCTACTGCTACAACCTAATAGCCTTTGGAAAGGTAGAGGGTGATGTCTGTTTTAATACTGTTTGTCCAGGGATCCATGCAAACTGTTCTGAGTCAGTTAAATAGGTTTCTCTTTTATAATGGCTTCATCTTACCACTCTGCAGTGGAGATAGGAGTAATAATTTCTAGGTCCCTGGAGCCCAGATCTTCAACGGTGTTTAGGTTCCTAACTCCCACTGACTTCGAGGGTTGCCCTGGGTTCTAGTTCTCTTAAAGGAAAAGAAACAAGAATATGCTTGCCTAATGCCTCATCTCTGCATCCTAGGATGATCTCAGAAATGTCTGCAGTGCAGTGGCAAGTGACTTCACAGTTGTCAAGGATGAAGAACAAAGTGGATAGCTGGACAAACCAAAAAGGAAATGGAAGATAAACTATTTGTTTTTGGCTGGCAGTAGCCTTGCAGACAGCCTAGTAAGAAAGCTATGCAAGCGAAGTACTTAGGGGCAAATTCATTTCCTGGAGGAAAGAAATACAATAACCTTCCCCCAAAGACAGAGTTGCAGAGGCTGCTCAGTCTGATGGCTAGAACAGCACCCACAGCCCTAATGCCATCCATTTCCAGGGCTGGGAAGAGGATGATTCTTTGGATCCATTCTCAGGGACCCTGTGTGCAGTGCTGCAGGAGGGACCCTGCTGAGCTGGGCATGCAGATCTGCTGTCCAGTTCCCCCAAAGTCAGCCCCCAAACTGGGTAGTAGAAATATGCCAGTTCCCTGAACTCTACATCTAGCAAGGTCAGGCCAGGACTTGCTCCTGGAAAATCTAAAGCATCGTACAACAAAGACAAGCTCATCTGGGCCTCCTGAGCATCCACATAGCCAGAAGCCCTGTTTTGCAACACAAAAAATACTGACTTTTACAGGGGAATGACAGTTTTACTTTTAGAACTCAGTATTTTGCAGCTACTATGGAAAAATCAGTATGTGCAGTATGCATAGCCCAGGCAGGGAGACCTGCCCCTGGCTCATCTGAAAGAACTGCAAAGTAGTTTCTCTCCAGTTTTAAACATGTATTGACAAGGAGAGGTCTTGTCCTGTATTCAGGGAGGGTGTTCAAGCACTCTCCCTGAACTTCCATAATTACATTGTAGAAGGTGCTAATCATGCCGGCTCATGTCCAAGAAATCTGAATATCAGGGCAAATTTGAGAGCAGGAGTTACTCCAACAACAACGCTGTGGCAGTGCTTGCTTATGTCACGCTAGAATTCAGGCCGTGACATTTAACTATCATACACACCCAATTTCAACTGGCTGTATTTACGAAACTTAGTAAAACTAAAGAACTGAGAGCACTGAGTCATCCAAAAAAATTAAAATTGCCTAAATACTCTCTGGAAAGTTGGCTAGTGAAAAATCTCCAGGAACACTCTAAAACATATTTCATTAATCTAATAGCACCCTTAATGTTACAGGAGCTGAAAGCAGCATGGGATTTAGGACATAAATAACTGTGTAGTAAATGGAAAAAAAAAATTATAATCCTACTTAAAAAGCACAAACATATTATGAGGGAAATGCACCAGAGAAATGTTCAGAGAAAGGCTGGGTTCTCCAGTCATACTGGGTGGTCCTAACTATAAGCGCTATAGTAGGGTCATGAGTACACCTGATTAAAGAGAGAACCATGGGAGTGGTTAATAGGGGTGCTAGTCAATCTGTTTGAGCCCCCTAAACTCAGATAATTCATAGGCTTCTGAACATGATACATTCTGCCTCCCCCCGTTGTTTTAGACTCTGTCAGCTGCAGCTGTAGGGGTTAAACACAGATATGGCTGGAAGAAATGTGCTGCCCCCTGCCTGGCATCTAGGGGCATTTGTACACATGCTTGCACCGCAGCACTGGGCACTCTTAAAAGCACCCGGCGCTGCGTCATGTGCATTTGTGTAAACGGTGAAATGCATGTCAGCGCTGAGAAAATGGCGGCACGTGCTTTTGAACTAAAACATATCAAAGGTGTTTTGGTTCAAAAGCGCACCACCACCATTTTCTCAGCGCGGACACGCATTTCATTTCGCCATTTATACAAATACATGTGACACAGCACCTGGTGCGTCCGCTTGCGTGTGGAGCAGACCTGATTAAATGAGGCTGCTCCAACACGTCGGATCTCAGAGCAGACAAATGTATGTGTATAAATGCCCTAGGCTAAGTTCAGACGTTACACTTTTCACACTTTAAGCACACAGAAAGTGCTCTAAAGCCATAACTGAACAGACATTCATGGCTTTTACAGCACTTTAAAAATGGTGGATCGCGCTCTACGTTAACCCTTGATGGAAGCAGTATTAGACTAAAGCGCTTTCTGTTAGAGCGCTTTATCAAACGTCTGTGCCAGATCCCATCAAGGACTATCTTGGAGCACGATCACCACCATCCCAGGCAGCACTCTGGAGCGTGATCCCAGCCATGCCTCTTCCCTCCAGCCAGCTGTGAGCAATAGCAGGGGTCCAGGGGCCTCAGGGCAATGAGTGGGGTCTCTCTCCCCACAGCAGACCTGAACCCACAACATGCTGCTGCCTGGCTGGGGGTGGGGGGGAAATGGAGGGGGAACTGCAGGGGAAGGGGGGGGCTGCTACAGGGACACAGAGCCCAGACCCCTTCCCCCGCAGCCCCCATGGGCTGGCCAGGATGGCTGCCCATCGTTGGGGGGTGGGGGGCAGAGGGGAAGGGGTCAGGGTTTCTATCGGTGCCTTTTTAAAGCATGAAATCACAGTCTTGGTTGGGGAAAATAATCCCCACCATGTCTGTACTTGGAAGGAAAAACTCCACATAGGCAGCATTACGCTCAGAAACTTTCCACTGTATAGCCGTCATGCCCGGCACCGCAAGAATCCAGCCACGGGGACACTACTAAACCTTCCCAAGCCTCAGGGGTTTGGGGAGGTTAAAGCTGTCATGACTAACTCCATGAAGCACCGGAAAAGGGAAGTGTAGCAACATGAGCTAGGAACGCTAGAAACAGAAAGCTGCGAAGGATTCCTCTAGTGACACATGATGATATCTTCTATCAGTCACTGTGTAAGTCGTGGGAAGGGACCGAGTTTGAAAACTCTTTTGCACTTCATCCAACGCATGAGTATTTTGATGCAGTGGTGACAGGCACGTTAGAAATGCTGACTGTGTAGACAGACTAGCCTAGTCCAGAGTGCTCTCTCTGCTGCTGCACAACAATGGCCATTATCAGGTTACTGTGAAATGAAACCAGATGCTCTTGGTGCCAAGCAAGAGCTCGCATAGCAAAACTGGGACTTTGCCAGCCTACACTTGAGGCTTGCACTGGACTCAGACAGGGACAGGCCACTGAGCGGGAAAAGGGATGAACTCCCAGTGTAAATAAGTCCTTTGTGTCATTTGTGTATTTGCTGATTCTTTAAAAAGCCAGGTGAAGATGATATCTGAACTGAGCTGCTGGCTTGCCTGCCCAGCTTACATTGCATTCACTGCCAACAACTATTCAAGGGGAGTTTTTAGTCACTAGTAGTAGGAGGACCTTTGTCCGGGAAGACTCAAGTAAATTATAGTTGCTTACTCATTTCATACGTAAAAATCGTTGCTGAGTCAATTCTTTGGCTCGAGAGATGAGAAATTCTTGTTCGTAGAGAACATGACTTTTTCGAGGGATGTTGTTGTTGTTGTTGTTGTTGTAGATTTAAGGACTGACAGCTTTACCAGATTAACAAACTGTTGCTAGCTGCAGCTGTGGAAGACAGAAGGGTTTTTTTCCATGGGACCCATCCCAACATATTTCCTGCTTTGCTTCACGTGAATTCAAAACTCCATGAGCGTAACTTGGAAAAAAGTGAGCATGATGCGGGATATGTTTACAGTTCACCATGGTTAAAATATAATTTGGACATGCATTGTTGACAAGACCTAACCATGCTTTAACTGTTTCATCTGCAGCCATTGAGAATGCTGTCAAAACACTGTTCAGATCCCTCTACCACGCAAGACTGAAATGTGTGTTACTTGTCTAGCAGGCTGTATTGCATTATTACTTCAGTATTGAATTACTACAGCATAGCAGCTTTTCACAGAATAAACAGGACCTTATAGCCAAGGAAGACTGCACCACATGTGCCTTTTTCAGTGGCTGGGCAAGAAATCATACATATAAGAATTACTGCATATAGAATTTGAAGGCTTATTTAACCGAGGAAGAAAAATAGCAAATCTCAAAATCCAGAAGTTTGAAAACCAATTTATATAGGTGGGAATAGGCCCTTCTCAAAGTCTTGGTTCTAAATAATCAGAAATGTTGGGAAACTTTTAAGTTAATTCTAGAGTTTGGGGATGCCTATAAAAGACTGCACTCTCTCAGCATTAAATAAGCTGGACTTGGGAGTGTAGGTCTTCATCAGTCTGCCAGCATCTTACTTCTGTGGTTGATTAATGAATGGATGTGTTCTCATTAAACTAACCTGGTTTAATTAGTATCCTGAAATTCAGCAAAGGTTTTAGTCAAAGCAAAATGCCAAGTTTCACCTGGCTTCAGTGTAGCAGCCATATGAGATTACACATTTCATCTAATTTTGTTGGAAGGCCATAAATCAGTGCTGGTTTACTCAAAGCCAGGCCCAGAACTGATTTTAAAAATGTCATGAACTTTGGCAAATTTTTCAATAAATCTGAGCTAGATACAGTTCTCTTATATAAAGGCAAACCTAACCGTCCAGCTCGCACCTTACATGAATACCTTTCAGTATATCAAACACTAGCAGGGCTTCATACTTAAAGCAAAAACAGGAGCTACATTTTCTCTGCTCCTTCTAGCTAATAATCAACATGAGAGTCTGATTCCTGTGTCATAACAACTGGCACTTTATGCATATGGAATATAAACATATTGCATTTTTGGTCATTATAGTATAATTTCTTCATCTCATTATCAGTGGCATGTATATGGCATGTCCCAATAATTTATGGCATTTAAAAATATACTCTAGGATGTAAAAATAATGTCCTGGTCTTAAAGCCAGGTCAAATTTACAGGTCAAAATCATTAACATTAATGATAATGTTGCTGTTTAGATGTCATATTCAACCTTGTTTAAGGAGTGTACCCAGAAGGGGTAGTCTTCTGATAGAACTGGGAGGGGGGATGGTGGCAGCCAGATGTGGAGCAGGTGGGGAGGAGGAGGTAGTGGCAGCCAGACGTGAAATTGTGGGGGTGGGACTTGCATGTGATGGTGTGGGGTGGTGGATTGCAGCGGTGGCCACGACGTGCAAGCTCCCTCCCACCTCCAGCCAACCAGCCTGTTCCTGTGTGGCCTGCAGAGGGGAGCCACTGCCCTCGCCCCCCCAGCCCTGCTCCTGGGAGGCAGCAGTGCAGGGTGGTGGGTGGTGGCGCTCCATCCCTGCCCGCCCGCACGTACCCCCAGCCCCTTTCCAGGTACCCCCGGGGTATGCATAGTCCTGGTTGACAACCCCTGTCATAGAGCCTTACCCTAACTGTAATGTTCTTTGCCAACGCAAAGAATGAATGTAAGGTGCAGGGAAGAACACAACATACACAGGTCCTTCAAAGAAAAGGACTTTTAATGCGAGTCTCTCTTGAAATATGCATCCTACTAACCTTATGGTGCAGCAAGAGTTGTATAACAAACAAGTCAGCAGTCTTTCCAGTTGATATGGTAACTCAAAAAAGTGAGACTTGCATACAGAGTGAGTTTTCAGCACCATTCCATTTTCAGACTTTATTGGCAAAGAAAAAAATAATGTAACATGGGTTTGCTACTGAATGGCTACTTAAGTGAGAGTACAAGTGCTGTATCATGTAACTCGATCAAAGAAAAGAAAGAGCTCAAGACTTATGCAGACATACTGATGTGTTGGTAGGTTTCTAGCAAGTGCATTGCTCAGAGCAGACTTCAGAAAACAGTGCTATACTGGGGCCTCAGAGGTTTCTAAACTGGTCCTCTAAACCATGTTCACCACAGCACCTGCTCCACAGTGTAAAAGATCATTTTATAAAATAACATTTTTATTGTGGGGCATTATCTTTAACAACAGTAGAGCTTTGCATCTTCTGCTTCATGACACCCACACCTTGGAATTCCTTTGTGGATCTTGTCCTACACGCCTTTCCTCTTCCAAATCAAGGCTTAAAGCTCAGTTATTTCTCCAGGTCTATGCACATCTACATTCCCACTCCCATCAAGTAACCATGAGAAAGACAAGCTGGTAGAATACGGATGCAGAACCTCTTCATGCCTGAAAGGAAAGAAACATGCGTTTGCCTGGCTGAGGGGAGATTAAATTGCAGACAAGGGTCAATTTTTGTGCTTGTGTATTATCAAATCATTTTTGTAATGAACTTACAGCACTGGGCAAGTATGGTTTCAATGGTGATTATTATTTGCCAGGCTTATAAAACCCCAAAGTGTGTTTGGCACTTTCCAGTTCAATTAACAGAGCTATTCCAACTCAGTTGCGTAGTGTCAAGCTGAGATGTTAACACAAAAACCTGGGGAGGGATGAAAAAGGGGGGGAAAAAACAGATGCTTTGTTAAACATACAGCAATGTTGGGCAGTGGTTAGTGGGGGGTTTGGGTGTAAATTATTTTACTTCTAGAAGGAGACCTAGCAGTGGGGTGTTGTAGGGTGGACTGAAGGAGAAGCAGCTAAATAAATAAGCCTGCATAAATGATTTTTTCTATCCTTTCCACTTCCTTTTTCATATTTTAAAAAATATGCAAGATTTGCAGAGTGCAAAGAAAATACTGAGCACTGACCATGGGGAAAAACTGTACCTGCAGCACAGGCGATATAAGAACACAGGACTTGAAGGGACCTCCTAGGTCACTGAATCCAGTCCCCTGGTACCAGAGGCAGCTATGTCAGATAAACCCCTCATAAACTGAAACAGCCCCTTTCCTCATCTGATGCTTTATATATCTACTAAAGCTTGCTATTCAGGAGTTGCCACTTTGATATCTTGTTACTTATCTCCATGGGAGCATACAAGTGGGAAATGCCGTGTCCCAGTGAGAAGAAACACTGCACAGAGTTAGTGGTAATGACAGACAACATGACTCCTTTCTCCCATTCCTACCAGTGGGAATTTGGTGTGGAGTTCCCTGCTCCATCAAGTTATTTTTTCCTTGCCCTCTTATATGTACCAGTTATGTAGGTTGTTAAAATAGGTATTTATACAAGTGATGGGGACTGAATAGGGTGATAAGTAGGTAGTGACGGTACATGATTACAATCAAGGCAGCTATTACTTTACCAGACCAGGTAACAGCTTCCCAGGAAAACCAAAGTTTGTTAAGGGCTAAATTCAATCCCAGTGTAAGTAGGTATAATGCCACTGAAGTCTGCGGAGTTATAACATGGTTGAGTTTCACCCTAATTTGCATTGCAAAGAAAGTGGACAACAGCTTCTATCACCTCTGAAATGGTGGAGCCTTCAATGGCCACAGATCTGAGCATAGTCATGGAGTCACAGAAAACGAGGGTTAGAAGAGACCTCAGGAGGTCATCTAGTCCAACCCCCTGCTCAAAGTAGGACATCCCCAACTAGATCATTGCAGCCAAGGCTTTGTCTAGCCAGGTCTTAAAAACCTCTTAAAAACACGCAGTGCTTTAGCTCATCATGACTAGCCTAGCCACAGTGGTGGCACTTCCATAGTAGAGATGAAGTCTGCTGCAGGCTACACTACAAAACTCTCCACATCACACTTGTTCTGTGGGTTATGCTTGGTTTAGTCAAAGGAAAGAGGTTCTCCCCACTCCACTAACAAGCAACTGGTTTAGTGAATTGAGCCCTTAACAGCAGTTCAGAAGATGTGAAAACAGAGAGAACTATAGAAAACAAGCATAAGACACAACCCCCCACTTTTCTCAGTACACTGGGGCTTACATGCTTGCAATATGAACCCCATAAAACTGTCTGTATTATATACAGCAGCATTTTATAAACAATTGAACAGGTGACACTCCTCTGGCTGTAATCCAACACTCAGTTCAGCATGTTTGCAGTTACACAGTCACACAGATTTCTTTTTTCTACTTGAAGAAGCAGCGTTTCTGTCTGCAAGGAGAGGCGGGGAAAGTAACATTAAAAAAGAGCATCAGCCCAGTTAAGCTAATTAGCTGCTGAAAAGAATTCAATGTTAGTTTTGTCACAAAAGTTACCAGTTTTCTTCTATATAAAAGTCTGAGAAAAATAACCAGGGATATTGTTTTTTTTTATAAAGGGTAATTAAGCCTTTGCTGATTAAATTAGTATAACAAGATGGCATCACTTCCTGTGATGCACAGAGATACAGGAGCATGGTACACAGTGATTTTTTATTTATGTCCTTTTTATAGAGTACTTGCACTTTATTGTGAGGGGTTTTTTTCATTATTATTGTACATTTTTTTAAAAGCAATTTGTATTTCTTGTCTTGTTTTAATTGTTTACTGGCCTGAGTGTCACAGCAGCTTGAGAGAAACTGTGGCGTATCTGGATTCTCAGGCAAAAAAAATTAAAATAAAACCTAGCTTGCACAAGAAACTGTGGAACAAGAAATCATCAACAAACTAGACTGTGCCAAGTTTGGGTTTTAATGGGGGACTGTGTGTGGTTTTAACTGGGACTATGGATTATTATCTCATTGTGTGAATTAGATTTTGGACCCCCTTTGTTGCTATGGGCATGTGTACACATGACTTGAGCCACAGCACTGGGCACTTTTAAAAGTGCCTGGTGCTCTGATGCATCCATTTGTAGAAACGGTGAAATGCGTGTCAGTGCTGAGAAAATGGCGGCTGTGCACTTCTGAACTAAAAGACATTGTAGGATCTTCGGCATGTCGGAGCAAATAAATGTATGTATATAAATGCACTATGGGTCTACTGTTCCTTTGCTTTTCTCTCCTAGCACTGCCCATCCCCATCTCTCTCTTTTTCTCTCTCTCTCTCCCCTCCCTTGTCTTTTGTATTCTAATTTCTCTATCTTACACTCCGCTTTCTGCATGCACTTTCATAGCATCTGATGAAGTGAACTTTGGTTCACAAAAGCTTTTATATCTATATATAAAAGCTGTATCTATCTATCTATCTATCTATCTATACACACATATATACATATATCTTATTTAGTTAGTCTATATAGATGTATATCTACCCTGCCTTCTAAATAGTATTTGCCATAAATGGTGCTTCTGTGCAGGGTGAAATACTTTATGTAGTCACAACACAGGAATGGGAGGTTTAAAATCCAAATTTGGGTTTTATTTAAGAAGAGACACAAGCTGTGAAAAGAAACATGAGTTCTATAGCCTGGATTAACATTCAATCTCACAAGGACCTAAAAAATTATATATCTTTATTTCTATTCCTGACTTCAACTCCCTTCATTCGGGCACAAATATGCTAAATGCTGTATAGACATGTAACAATCAGTGCTGAACCCTGGCTCAGAGTTGCCAGCCTCCTTAAATAAAGTAGCAGAGCAGGTGTACCTCAGCTGGTCCTCTGAGAGTAGGTGGCACCTGGGGCTAAAAAGTACAAAAGAGAAAGAAGCAATTAGGTATCTGCAGGAGCGGGGGCAGCTGGCCTGGATTTAGTAGGGGAGCAGGGGAGTGGCTGGATCTGATAGACTACCTGAGTAGGAAGAAGGGTAAGATGCCACGAAGGGTACTAGAAGGGTTTGCTTGCTAGCTTAGCCCTCTTGGAGACACCGGAGAATCAGGGACTTTCCTAAACTGGACAGCTGGATCCAAAAGGAGTTTAGGGAGAGGTACTGAGGCCCTTTTCTGTTGAATAGCATACAGCAGAGAAGAGACAACTTCAGCCAGAGATCTGGAAAAGTTCCAGTTGGAAGGGACTAGATGGCACTGATTTCCAAAAGGAGACTGATAAAGAATTTCAGAACTTCAGAATGATGACTGAGATTATGTCTTGGTCTCTGTGCATGGTAGGACAAATGGACTTGATGTTGCAACTATAATGGCTCTTTAGCATTCTTTGAAAAATAAGAAACTACCCCAGGTAGGTAAGGGTTATTCTAATGTTGGCCATTTACTACCTGGCAGAAAGAGGTGTGCCGGTAGGGAGCCATCACAACCTCTTTAAAGGTGACTGGTCACCCTGCAGCACAAAATTTACATTCCTACTTGAAGGTCCTCACCCTTCAGCACTTGCTCCCAAGCAAAACACTTACTGTCATGAGTGGTTTTGTGGCCTTAACTGGCATTAACTCCAAGTAGGAAGCATTCTACTCAGCTGTGTTTGCAAGATTGGAACCTAATTCATCAAAATCAATTATTAATAAAATGCTCTACCTAAAGCAAAAGGACTAAAGCCATCCAGTATGAGCTTTAACCAGTGGTTTGGGTTGGGTCTATCAGGTTTGGAGGAGGTCCCAGCAGTGCCTGTGAAGGGCGGAGACAGAGCCAGGGAGCCCAGTACCCAGAGCAGGGCAGAGACAGGGCCAAAGAGCCCAATGCCAGAATTGGCAAGACCACAGCTGAAGCCCAGAAGCCAGGTTCAGCACAGTGGCCCTGGGCTATGTAGCCCAGCAAGAAAAAAGGGATGGAGGCCAGGAAGGTCAAGGCCTCAACAAGGAAGACTGATTGGACAGCAACGCCTGTGAGACATGGGTGAGGCTACAGGGGAGGTTGGAGGCCATGAAATTTTCCCTTAAGGCACATAATATGCTAGACTGCAGCTGGCTAGTGGCTGAGGGGCTTACTTTGAGACCCCTGGGCAGCCTCCCTTTTCTAAATTAAAAAATTACATCCAGGCACGGCAGGCAGGAAAAAGCGGAGGGTACCCAGGGAGCCAGGGTGGAACAAGAGCTGCACAGTCACCAGGGCTAGGGACAGACATTCAAAAAACCTAAGCCTGAATTGATGAAATCTTTACAGATTAGTCTTATCTGGCTAGGCTAAATCACTTTGTAACTGTACAGACATCCCAGACATGCAGGCACAAGTCTGCAGTGGCTCAGGCTAGAAGCCAAGGGGTGCTAGGGCAGCCCTCCATTCCCTTCCATAATGCTGAGCTGAGG
>NW_005842081.1:2150758-2152586 GCF_000455745.1 Alligator sinensis | reverse complement strand
GGGGGTCAGGACACTTTGATTAGGGAGGGGTACCCCCACTTCTGACCAGCCCAGCAGGGAATTGATAATAGTGTTTATCAGCCCTAATTCAGTGTTTATCACCTCATTAAGAAAATAACAGAAGAACATTACTAGCTACCTGTTGATTCTCCCTTTGTCCTGTTTGCCACAGCGCCGACCATAGCTGGCATGTTGTCTGCTAGCTAATGCTGAGAGGTGTCTGTAAGGCAGAGGGGACAGGGAGGGGAGGGGGGAAACAGGGACACCTGCAGTCTGTGCTGAGCTGCAGCCAGGGAGCAGAGGGAAGGGGCCGTCTCTGCTGCGGAGTAGAGAGCCCCACCCAGCCCAGAAAGCATGCCAGGATGCTCAGGGTGTCTAATTTAACTTAAACCAGCAAGGGATCTGGGACAGACATTGCATAAACAGGTTTAACCCAAATCAGTTAAGTACATTCAACCAGGTTTATCTCAAACCAGTTTCAGTCATTTTCAGATTGGTTTATGTGCACTGAACATCTGTTAAACCAGTTTCTGATCATTTAAACTGGTTTATGTGTAATGTCTATCCTTAGCCCAGAGGGCTGGCACTTGCTGCACTGCTCACCAACCATTTTCTCTCAACAACTCCTTCCTATACTAAGCTTTTTCTAATTGATCCATAAAGCATAGTTATATGATATCTCACTAATACAGGATATATCAATTTTGTTCACTTCAGTTGCTGCTGTCTGGGAAGATCTGATCACACTTTTGCTAATCTCCTAAAAGCACGTGGTCACCAAACGTTAAATTTCACCTTGACACTACTCAAACTATTATGAATAAGGAATCTGAGAGCTCACCAACGTTTTCTGAGCTAAGTCTCAAGGTTGCTCACAATCTTTATATATATTTTAGTAATGTTTAAAAACTCAGACATGGCTCAGGCCTTTTTTTTTTTCCTACTGTCATGAGCTTTCAACATGCTAAGTAACTATGGATAGAAAACCCCCTAGAATGAATGGTATGAGATACAGGGCTGGTAGCTAATACTTAAGCATTATCACAAAGCTATATGCACACAGGATTAAAACATTTCTAAAATTATACCTAAGAATTAGAGAGGGTCCCATGCTTCTAAGTTAATTTCTACTTTAAGTCCAACAGAATTCAGAGCTGTTCAAACACTGTATTTTGGTTAGGCCCATTGTAGAGATAAGAACACATCACATAAATTGTTGAGTCTGGGTAGTCTCCATTCATAAGAAGACCAGCAAGGGTGTGACGTCCGTGGGCCTCACGTCCGATGCCACCCTTCATCCGGTAGCCCCTCCCCTCGTCCCGCCTGCCACGACTTTGATGTTATTGGTAATTCGAAGGAGGGGTTCAGTGGAGATCTTCTACCAGAGGGGCTTACCCGACGTGGGGGTACTCACGATTGGGTCCTCAGGTGTTCCACGGGGCTCCGCCACCCCTACACCCCGTCCATTCGCCAACCGGTCACTTGTGCGTGAGGTGGTCACTTGCCTGCTATTCACCAGCCTCGTTGCCGACCGGAGTTTCCAACCAGAGGGACCCAAGCCAACGGTTGACTTCAGTCCGCCTGTCTTGGAACCCAGCTAACCTGGCTGCTAGCTCAGGTCGTTTCCTTTCTTTCCTCCCCTGATCTTTAGAAATAATACTCCTCCGGGATAGGGAGATTTCCCGGATCAATGCCTTGACCCTGGCAATCCCCAGGGATCACTCCTCTTGCCCCTGCCGGGGCTTCTAATTCTCGCTCCAGCTGCGGAGCTAGTACAGAGCTGCCTGTTTGAGGCTCCTGCTCCGGGGAAGCAGCAGCCCCCGCGACG
>NW_005842081.1:2120603-2150623 GCF_000455745.1 Alligator sinensis | reverse complement strand
TGGCGTGGCCCTGCCTCATGCGGCCGTAATGGCGGCCACGTCTGCTGCTGCGGTCCCAGCTCCGCCGCCGCCATCCCTCCCAGGGGTGAGTAGCCCGGCCCGTGGCTTTCTTGAGGGGGTGTTGTTGCCCCCCTATCCTGCCTATCCTCCGCCTGCACCCATGATGGCGGCCTGTCGCCGTCACAAACGGGATCAATGATATTCTGGATGGAATCTCTCTCATAGGCATAATAGGTACTAAATTAAGGTACTAAATTAAGGCAGTCAAACAAATTGTACAAAATCTTTCAAATATGCATAATATACTAGAACAACCAATCTCATCCTATTGGTAAAGTGCCAAACAACTACCGCACGGAAACATTTGGTCACTTCAGGCAAGTACTGAACTAATGAGTGAAGAACTGAAAAGCTACACTCATCCAGACCCCATGCTTTATCATGTTTTGAAAATATATATAGACACTTCCTAGCTCAGCTGTGTGACTAGAAAATTCCTAGTCCAGACCCATTCAAGAATTTAGATATGGAATTACTTAAAGGTAAAAAGAGCTGTAAGTTGATGAAGAGAAAATTACAGGGTTTAGCACCATACAAATATATTACAGGGCAAGGTATCCATGGTCTGCTGTCATAGGGCTACCATATTTCCAGTTTCAAAAAACAGGACACCTGTAGGGGGGAGTTATGACGGGGGGGGAGGGGCAGTAATATGTCTATGCCCTGCCCCTGCCACTCACTCCCAACCTGCAGCCCCCCCATCCCTTCTGAAAACCCCCATTCCTGACCTGCAGTCCCCCACCCCCTGATGTTCCAAACTCCCAAGCCACACACCCCCAGGCCTGCCATTGCCCTCACTCCCAACCTGTAGCCCCTGCCCCCCCAGCCCTGCCAGTACCCCTCATTCCCAACCCACAGCCCCCTGCCACCCAGCTCTGCCAGTGCTCCCCATTCCCAACCCGCAGCCCCCTACCTCCCAGCCCTACTGCCCATGCAGCTCCCTACTGTCCCAAAGAACCTCCCACTCCCTTCCCTCACTGGAGGGGCAGGTACCTCCCCCACTGCCCTGCTGCAGCCCCAGTGCAGGCAGGCATGCACACGTGTATATACACATGCACACACAAACACAGCCCTGGCCCTCCAACTCCTGACCCCCACAGACTTACCTGTCTGCAGCTGCCAGGGCTGCATGCAAAGCCCTTGATGCCCTATGCCTCCAACTGCCCTCCCTCTCCACCCCCAACCCCAAGCAGCTCCTTGCTAGGGCAAGCTGGGAAGTGCTGGGAAAGCAAAAGTAGAGCAAAATCCTGGACATTTCCTGATATTTAAAAAAATTGCCCAGACAGAGATGGGATGACCCAAAAAGAGGACATGTCCGGGAAAACCCGGACGTATGATAACACTATTCCTACCTACAACTGAGAAATTCGTAGTTATGGCTCTGAACTTAGCTGAAAATCTTTCCATTCCCTCTTCATTTTCTCTTTGCCAGTTGGGAAAAAAATTTCATCGTACCACCTTAAGTTTAAAAAAGAAACAAATAAGGGAAGAAAAGTATCCCCTTCTTCAAGTGAATGTAGACAACTGCAGGGCTCAAGAACTCAGCCTTCTTTGCCACCTTCCTGATTAGAGCCCATCTAACTACCACTCTTATCTCTGGGAGTTGCACTAGATGACCTCCTGAGGTCCCTCCCAACCCTAATTTTCTATGATTCTATGTTACACAGTTTAACCTTTGTTTTTCCTTGCTCTGGTGCCTGTGGCCATGACATCAGTAACACACATCCTCAGTAAGTCACCTTATTGTCACAGAGAAATTTTTGAAGCCCTGAGAAATTGCTGCAGAAAAAAAAGCTGAGTTTCAAGCCAAGCACATGGGTTTAGAAAGGTCACATCTCCTTTGTATTTATCTTTCCTTATCAGGGAGCAATCAGGTGGTCCTGAGTGCTGCTTGCTGAAGGGATTCAACTATCTTTGTAACAGAGGGGAAGGATTTACTGGTACAACTCAACACAGCCTTGATGTATCATTCTGACTGTAAGTGATACTCAGCAAATGTATTCATTAAGCAGATTATTTTCAGAAGCCGTCTGTATACATTTGACTTTTATACTTATAAACAAATCTGTTTGATAAATACATCCAGTTTGGCCCTGCTGGAATATATCTTTTCAGGGTAAGTCATCCAGGCAATATTCCTCCCAGCAGCTGCATTTCCATTTACATTTAAGGGACTCTCTTTTCAAAGAGGCTTCAATCCAATTGCTAAAAATGCCAGCATGCTTTTGCACTTCCAAGCCTAGGACCTGCATTGGCTTATATAAATCATAGGACATGCAGCAGAGTACCCAAAGTAATAGAAACGTCTTTTGAAAAAATGCTGTACACTAGAATTCTGCCTTTCTAGGACTTGGTTGATTGTCCATCTACCGCATATCCCCACAATGCTTCAGAACTTGAACAGAATTGCAGCATCTCAAACCCTTCAGGACACAGTCAGCAGTGAGGGACATCCCCTGCTAGCAGCACTCCAGCTCTTGGATTAATAGATGACTGGCTTCAGTTGCTGGTGAAACCAAAATCTGTAGACTGTATCCAAAGTGGTACAGATACAGAGACCCAGCCCTCAAAGGAGATACAGTTTAGTCTTGGAGCAGTCAGCCACTGTGGCTGTTCTTTTACTCTGCCACGTGCTATTCCTGGATGTTGCTACTTCGTTCTAGATGAGCTGTCCTGCTCTCCACTTTGCATGTGTGCAGAGATACAAGGGCTAGAAGACAGACATTCAAAAAGCCTGAATTGATTCAATCTTTGCAGGTTCATCTAACCTACCTAGATTGAATCAGTTTGCAACTGTACAGACATTCCCTCTGGACTGAGGAAATGCAGACACATGCCTGCATTGGCTCAGGCTAGAAGCTGGGGTGCACTAGAGCAGCCCTCCCTTCCCTCCTACAGTGCTGGGCTGAGGGGGAGGTGTGGCCAGGCCTTGGCAGGACACTCTGATTAGGGAGGGGTTTAAACCCCACCCGGCCTGCACCATCCCAGGCTTTTTTTCACTTGCTGCTCAAGGGGCGGGAGTGTTGACAGACCCCAGTTCCTGGCTAGCACTCTGAGACAAAGTGGAGGTGTGCAATGCATGCATCTGTTGATGATACTGAGCTCTTCAACCTCCCTCTCCCTGCTTCTTCATACTGTCTGCAAACCTGACAGGCGAGGGAGCCAGCAGGGAGCTGATAACACAGCGCTTATCAGTCCATTGACAAAACAAAAGCTTCTCTCATTAGTTCAGGTTCTTCTTAAACAGCTTTTTCCAAGGAAGGAATGGAAGAACATTACCAGCTGACCTGTTGATTAGCTCCAGAAAGCTCTAAGTGAGCACTGTTCTGTCTGCCTGTCCCAGTGAAATTGGAGACACACACACACACACCTCTCAGCATTAACTAACATACCACAAGCCTAGGGTCTGTGGGGCTGGGGTCTGTGCTGTGGGAGATGGGAAGGGAGGATCCCTACTTGAGCAGCAAGGGGAGGGAAGGGGAGAGGAGGGGATAGAGGGAAGCCAGGCAGACCCTGCTGTCCCTGCAGTCTCTGCTGGAGCTCTGGCGAGGGAACAGTGGGGTGGGGCCAACCCTGTTCTCTGGAGCAGAGAGCCCAGCCCAGCCCAGGGCTGCAAAGCATTTTGGATACTGGGGGACTCTGGTTTGATTTAAACCAGGAAGGGGTCTGGGACAGACATTGCATAAACTAGTTTGGCCCAAATCAGTTAAGTCCAATACTACATTCAACCAGGTTTATCTTAAACCAGTTTCAGCTTTTTTTAAACTGGTTTATGTGTAATGTTTGTCCCTAGCCTTTCTGATCACTTAACCTGGTTTATGTGTAATGTTTGTCCCTAGCCTTTCTGATCACTTAACCTGGTTTATGTGTAATGTTTGTCCCTAGCCTTTCTGATCACTTAAACTGGTTTATGTGTAATTTCTGTCCTTAGTCCCAATGAACAGCAAGGTCAGCACTTACTTATGATGGGAACATGCCAGCTGTTTAAGAGCACAAAGCAATACTACTATTTAAGATAGAACTTGAGGAGGTTCCCAGATTGATTAAGACATAGCCTTAAGTAGAGTGAACTGCTTTATGTAATACTGAGGTAGCAAAGGCAGGAATCACAAGAGTCAGATCTGCATCTAGTAAAGTCCTTGATAGATAATGATGGAAAAAAAAATCAGAAATATCCTGGACAAGCTGCTATTTGATTAGCAGCATTTGGAGACACAATATCCACAGATTGCAAGCTCTAGTAACAAAAGGCAGACACAGACTATCAGTGAGGAGAAATCCTTGGCATATTTTCTCCAGACTGGTCTTGAGCCAGCTAGTTCCCATTCTACATATAATCCATTTGATATGGGTCCTTATTCCATGCTTATCATCACTACAGCATCAGAGCAACAACCAGCTGAGAATTAAGCAATAGCTATTACAGGTTGTTTGCTCTCTAATCCTCTTCCTAGAGGGAGAAGTGTATGCAGTGGACTAATTTATCCAAGTAGGGTTTTTCTTTGGGTTTTTGAGGTTTTGTTTGTGTTTAGGGTTTCAGAGTTTGGGGGGGGTGGGGTTAGAAGAAATAAATATTAGTGTTCCTCTGTATTTATTTTAGAGAAGGCAACGGTCCAAGAAACACACACAGAGTAGAAAGCCTCATGATGATTCTTAGCCAGCACTGACTGATCTGAATTAGAGAGGGAGTTAGGAGTCACTGGCTTAGTCAAAACACACCTGGCCCTGATTCCTTACAAATTCTCCCAACAGTTCCTCATAAGTTCTTGACCTGACCAGTGAGCACAAATTGCTGGCTTCTGTGAACAGATTTGCAGAGAAGATTGTCCAGGCCCAAATCAAATCCATCCACCTTATCCAAACAACCTTTTCATATTACAAATAAAAGACCAGTGTCTCCTTACCCGCATGTCTAGATTATACGCAGTCTTCTTTAAGTCCTGCAAAGCCCTCTGCATGAATTCAAAAGCATGGCAGTCAACACAGGGGCGACCTGGAGAAGGGTTTTAGCAGAGAGACAATATTAAGGTGCATGAAATGTTAATCAATAGGAACGACTCTGGGTTTGGGCTGAACTAATCCCTTTAGAGAGAACAATAAGCAAGGTGGAAATAAGCTATCCACTATCAGCACCAAGGGTGTTTTTACACGTGCTCCGGGGATGGGGTGGGCACTTTAATTGAGCAGCTCAAAGGGCCGCTTTAATTAAAGCATCCACACCATCTTGTGTATCAGCATCCCCACCCTTCATATGGCAGTGGGAGTGCTTTAACTAAAGCTCATTCAACATGCTTTATTTAAAGCACCCCAGCCACCATTTTGAAGTGTGGGGATGATGAGACATGAGACATGGGGGCTGCTGGAGCATGGCAATTAGCATGGTCCAGCAGACTAGATTAATTAAGTCTGCATGTCTATAGGCACTCCAAGTGCCTGGGCCAAAAAAAGAGAGAAAAGTGTTCAGACTGAAATCTAATAAAAACATATAGGTGAAGGTCTAGATAAAAGGATATCTTCTACATAAGTATTCACCTACATTTTTATCCTAGGGCCCTCAGTATCATCAAATGCCTCAAAAAGAACTCACTGAAACAAGACTAATGAAGGCTTAATAAAGCCAGTGTGTTTTCTTTTCCTCTCATCTCCACTTGAAGCAGTTGGGACTACACATGGTAAGAAATTTCCATTTTTTAAAATTTTTTCCAATCTTTTTGCTTCTTTCCTTTTTTTCTTCCTTTTGTTCTCTTACTGCTATTTCTGTTTGTCTCTTTCCTGCCTTCTCTTCCTTGTCATCTTCCACTTCTTTTCTTTCTCTGTCAATGTTGTAGTTGCTGGGGGAATACCGGAAGAAATGAGTTGTCTGCTTCCACTTATCTCACAGGCAATTACAGTGCTGCTCAGTTTAATCTCCTGCAGTAGCGAGCCCCAAAGCTTTGGACCTGTTTCCAAGAAAGACCCCATCACCAGGTCTCAAGCTTGAGAGTTGAGGTGGGTGGTTTAACAGAATACAAGAAAGATCATGATCACACAGGAGTGGTTGCTTAGGCCAACACAATGGTCTGAGACTTTGAATTTGGCTCAGACTTTGGTCTGAACTGTTCAATGTGCCCCAGGAATCTGTGCCAGTGTAGCAACCACTGCACTGGAGCAATGTGCTCTCTTTGGCTGATCTTACAGAGCAGCAGGGCTTCTGTATTCTGGTTGTCTGCAATGTTTATAAGGTTTGTATTCTCACATCCAAGTGACCTAAACTGATGTGTGTAGCTGTGGTCTGATATTCATCCAACTAGAAAATATGCTATAAGCATTATCATGGAGAGAGACTAGTTAAAGCAGTGATTAAAATATGTCTTTTAAAATCAACCACCATTCACGCTCCATAGGCTCTCACTTGCCTCTTATGCATTTTCGATTACATTATTGGAATGCTGGCTTCAGCAAAATGCCCAGACCTGACGCCAGCCTGCACCACAAAGCCTCAGGAGAACAAGAAAAGAATCAGAGTGAGGCAAGAAAATCCTGCAGCAGCCTTCAGCCCATTTTGCAAATGTTTGGCATTCACCTGATTTCTACACACTCTTGACAAGCTGGAGCAGGACCCTCCGGCACAAGATCTGCCAGCTAACAAGGAATGATGAATTTGGCCTGCCTGAGGACAGAAGTATGCCAAATATTCAGCCAAATAGACGGAGAAAGGGCTAAAAATACAGGTGGTAAAAAACTGTGTTTCTGAATGTTCTAGTGTTGTTACTAGTCCATCTGTTCTAATCATATAGGTTGTGGCAGTGGTGAGGTTGGTATTTCCTAGGCAATTAAAATGACAGGTCTTGCTCCAGCTAGCTTGTCATATAAACTAAATTTAGTACATGTGAATGGATGACTGCAAACAAAAGGAGGCGAATGGAAAGATGAAGATGTCTATCTTAATAATGATGACCAATGATAGACTACTGTTCATTAGAAGCTCTCAAGGCATAAGCAAATGAACAAGTCACCACAAGGTAAAATAGATTTATAGCACATGATAGGTTCTATGGTAACTATTCATTTGTATGCTCCTTCTCCATGGTAAATAAAAGCTAACCTGCAGTAGCTTAGCCCTCTTTCATTGAGGGGTAAGCTACTGCAAATGAAGAGCAAAAGATTATGAGAAATGCTTGCTTGGTATCTTGGGCTTTCACTTCTTTAATTCCAAAGAAACATTTTAATATATTTGAAGGTAGAGAAAAAGCTGCAATGAGAGGCCAGTATTTGATGACAGGAGTGAGTCTTCAAATGCTTATAAAGGACAGTATTATTGCCTGGCACATGAGAGCAGAGAGGAAAAGCCAAAGGGAGGGAGCAGCAGGAGCAATGGCAGGCACAGGTGGGAATTTTGGAGGGAGCAGCAGGAGCAATGGCAGGCACAGGGGGGAATTTTCAAAAGCAGGTGCAGATGGTGAGGTGCATCATCATCACATACAAAACAAGCACATATTTTTCTCCAGTTAAAAATAAACTAGAAGCTTTACTAACAAGCTAGGGGCCTAGGACTGTGTTTCAATTTAAGATTGAAACAAAAACAAATATAAGTTCATTGTTTTTAACTTATTCCAATCTGCAAGGCTGTGAAAAAGGAGCTTCATTACCAGGAACAGTTAACAGCAGAACTGCAGAACAAGATAGCTTGACTGGTGGAACAACAAGGCCATTAAAAAGAAGAGAGGGTCATTAACACGTGTGGAATGAAGAGTTTAGAAGGGGTCAGCTATATTATAATAAGCCATGAAGTCAATAGACTCCCTCAGCACTACCTGACTAGAAATGCTGCTGCCACTGCCATGCAGGTGGTTTTAAACCTTGAAGAGACCAGGAATGAAAGGACGGTGCAGGTGCACCAGTGCACCCCCCCCACCCCCTGGATCCACCCCTAGGTGATGGCGTATGACATTGGCATACTATAGATGTGATCAGGGTAGTGGCAGAACACAGGATGCACAAAGAGGCAGTGTGGTAAGGGGCCTCAGGTGAATACATGGGAAGTATGCATGTGTTTCAGAAGCTAAGGTAGGCCGTAAGGAGGGGTATACGGTATATTCTGAAGTTTCTGGCATGGTGCAATGAAAACATGAAGTCTCCTGGTTTGAACGCTCTCTACAAATTTGTAAAGCCTCAGTATTACACATGTATCACAGCACAGGTCAGGGTCTGAGAGAACCAGTGGACAAGCGGTACATACTTTCAGCTGGGATTGCTGTTCCTGATTCTTGGTCTGCTCTAATGGGATCCATGGAGAGCAGGCCAATTACAGAAAGTATTGGAATCATGAAAACCGTTCTTCTTAGGAGAGAGGGAAACAGCATCCTGTTAGCTGGCACGTCCTGCTTTGTAAAGGAGTAATAAATAAGTTAATGACAAATATTACAGACAAAACATTTTGTTTTAATCAACTTACTGTCTCAGACTGGCAGCCTTGGAGAGTAACTGCCTGCCTTGATTTGTGGAACAACTAGAGGGTGGACAGCAGAGATTCTCTCATGACTCCACTAGTCTGCCTGGTCCCTAACTTGGAGGCGGGTCATTAGGAAGGCAATGGAAGTTTAGCTACCATGGCTTCTCCATTTTTGGCCTCTCTGCAGAGATTGCCAGCTAGGGCACCCACTACCTTGACAGCTTTGCAGTGCTGATTCTTGACCTTTTCTATACAAACTAAAATTAACATGGGAACCTGCAGGCATGGCTTCACTGCTAGGGACAGAGGTTACACATAAACTGGTATAAGTGACTTGAAACCGGTTGAAATCTGTAACACAACAGAAGTTCAGTGCACATTAATGGCTTTCAAAATGGCCAAAACCAGTTTAAGATAAACCTGGATGGATGCAGTATCAGACTTAACTGATTTAGGTTAAATCAGCTTATTGTACTTCTGTCTCAGATCCCCTCCAAATTCAAGTTAACTGACAGTCCCTCAGCACCCCAGCATGCTTTGCACCTCCCCTACAAGCCCCTCCCCCTTGCAGGGCAGGCTAGCTTTTACCCAAGCTGCACTCCAGGTGAGCAGGGAGCCATGCTTTAGCACCCCCTGGGCCAGTGCAGGCATGTGGCTGCATGTCCAGAATCAAAAGTGAATGTCTGTTCACTTGCTTATCAGTTCAATCTACACAGCTTAAACTAACCTAAAATGACTGAATCAATCCAGCCTTCGGATTTTTGATTTTATGTACGTAGCCTTGGAGACCACCAGCTTCAGTGTACAGCACTTCATCTTACCCAACCAGGTAGGCTGTTCAGTCAAAATGGAGCACTGTAGCCCCTGAAGCTGCAAAGCTTTACTAGAGATTACAACTGCAATCTGTTTAATTCCCACTGCCCTCAGGATCCTGACAAGATGCCAGTATGGCCTTGGTTCACCCAGCTTTCGCTGCCCATGCTGTATGTCCCAACACAGGCAGCAAGAAGGTAAATAAAGTGAAGCTGTAAAAGGATTACAAATAAAATCCACATAACCAGAACACAGATTCTCTTTAGCAAACCTAGGGAAGATAAGAGGACAAACTGTCTCTTCTTTCCCTGATTTTTAAGTCCAGGCACGTTGAACAAAAGATGTTGCATAAGAATGTGAATTCAGCGTGCACGGCATGCAATGCTGGAACACAGTATTACATGCTACAGTCAACATTTTCGATTCAGAAGAGGTTTTTTCCCCCAGTGCTGAAACAGAAACATAAGGGAATAAATCTGCTGTTAGACAACTGCAAGGCCATGTTTCTAGACCCTGACACCTGAACTAAGCTACAAGCTTTTCATGAACACCTGCAGCTAGGGCAAAGCACCAACTGGTGCAGCAAATGAATACTTTGGTGTGCCCCCCCTCTTCCTCTAAGCACAAAACCCAGTTGTAAGTGCAGGCTTTGCAGCAGCAAGGAGCATCACACTGATTACACACACAGTCTCAGGGGCCAGCACCAGTCCTTTAGTGCAATTCCTTTCATGCATATGACTGAGACCCTGCATGAGTTTAAATCCCAACCCCTCCTGACAACAAATAATGATCTGATTAAATCCCCTACCGCTTCTATAATCTTTATTTAAAAGTAAAATTGAATCGGAGGATTAAAAGCCTAATAAGCTAAATGTTTAAAATCAGTTGTGATCTATCTAAAAAAATAATCTAGTTAACCCCCAAGCCTTGCAATGTGATATGGCAAAATCTGAGTGTTTCCTGCAACAGAAAATTAGAATAGTGCCAGTTTTCATCTAAAATACCTGTGGCTCTGTGCTTCAGTACAAACAGGCTGTTCCCGTAGTCAGCTGAGTTTCAGCCCTAGTGAAACAAATGAAGCAGATGCTAAGTTCAACTTTTGCAAGATACCCGATACAGTCCCAGTTCCACTCCATACACAAGCCCCATGTTAAGAAACATTCCCGCAGGACATCAGTTGCCTCCATTTCACTGTGTTAATTTTTCAAGTGAAAAGAAAAATCACTGTCTGGAAAAAAATATCATCATGCTTTCAAGAGTGGTATGCGTCGGCATTGCAGCTGACTTCGGATCAGAAGCTGAGCGTGGCCTGCCTGGGGTTCCCCAAAAGAGAAAAGTCCCCCCTCCAACAAATGAAAAGATACCAGTACCTGCTCTCTCTCGTCTTTGTGATGGTCTCTTTGGAATGGCTGCTGTGAACTGCCAACCGAACAAATACGGCATTTCTGAGCATGTGCATTGCCTCTCTTTAACCTTCCTTGAAAGAGGTTATTACTATGGTGAAGGCTCTGCCATGGCAACAGTGCTGGAGCACTGCAGTACTGAGCAGGATTTAAAGAGGAACGGGCTCTGTCTCAGCACATCATGAAGGATGGTTGTGCTGAAAGTTTGAACATTTGCTTCTGTGGTGGTTTCTCCTGCCTGCTGAGGCAAGTTTGACTTGCATGGCCAGTTCAAGGGGCTGTAATCACCCAAGCCTGATCCTCAGGACGTTATTCCTGAAGAGCAATCCCAACTACTGCCTACAAAGAAGCAAGACTGGGTCAATTAACCTGCCAGAGGTAGAACTTTATCTACCGAGTCAATGAAACACTGCACACAACCCTTAGCCCGCAGCAATGTTCCTCTTTTATCCCTAGCGCTATGCTACGTGACAATGCATTGCATTGGATTTCCTTGCAAAATGTGCTGCATGGATGGAACGTCGTAAAAACACTGCAATTTTTGGTGCTTATGCATAGATTGGATTCCATTTCTACCTGTGGTAGAAGAGGATCATCCAGATACATATGCACTTGCTAAAGGAAGACGGTCATCCTCCCTAATAGCCAGGGCTAGAGCCAGAAATTGCACATGAACTCATGTAAGTGATTGGAAACTGGTTCAAATCTGTAACACAACAGAAGTCCAGTGCACATAAACCACCTTCAAAATGGCCAAAACTGGTTTAAGAGAAACCTGGATGATTAACTCTTTTAGGTTAAATTGGTTTATTGAACTGCAGTCCCAGATCCCCTCCATATTTGAGTTAACTCTCAGTCCCCCAACATCCCAGGATGCTTTGCACCTCCCCTGCAAATTCCCTCTTGCAGGGTGGGTGGGCTAGCCTTGGCCCAAGCTGTCTGATTCAGCTAAGCAGGGAGGCATGCTCTTGAGCTCCCCAGCTTCTGGCCTGGGCCACTGCAGACATGTGGCTACATTTCCAGAATCAAAAGTGAATGTCTGTTCACTTGCTTATCAGTTCAACCTATGCAGCTTAGACTAACCTGCAAAGATTGAATTGATTCAGCCTTGGGCTTTTTGACTGTCTGTACTTAGCTCAGGTGTTATAGAGTGTTTGCCCAGGTTCTAGGTGCATGAAATAGTATTGAGACTTCATTTCATTATTATTTGGGACACAACATTTTTTGATACTTCAGATAATTTTGTGGGATGGAAAATTCATTTGAATCTCAGCTCTAATCCTCTCCAGTAAGACCCTTCATCATTTGGTTCTTTCCTACTTATATCTACTGTGTTGTCACAGTGGAGACCTTTACCCTTGCTTCACCAAGGAGCCAACCTTCATCTTGTCCCTCAGGCCTCCATCATACAGTGCTTTTAACCAGGAGAATCGTGTTCCCTTAAAGCTGTTCTCTTGTCCTTCATCAAATCCTTTTTTTAAGATTTCCCCTTGCTGTGATGCCTACAAGCAGTGCTATCTGGAATTAATTATATATATATGCTAACATGCTTGCTAAATTGATGCCTCTCCCTCCCATGCCCCTCACTGTATTCTAACTTCTGTGTTCTTGCTGTAATCCCAGATTGTATTGTCTGTAAAGCACAAGCCCCAGAGCACTGACTGGGATCTCTCTTGAGACACAAATAATGGATGATACTATCAAACTACCTCATGTTTATTACATTGTCCCACAGGCTAGTATCTGGACTGTTCATGAAGCTGTTCATACCTCTTGTTCTTTTCCCTCCAATTAAATGCTCTTGGGAAGCATCAGGTTGACCAGACTAAAATATGAAGCCTTCTGCTAATCCCAGAGCTGGATTAGTTTAGCTGGGTAGTGGTTAAATTCCTGAAACCCTTCTTAAGGTACTTTTTTCATTTGTAATTTTAGAAATGATTTCTGTGTTAGCGACGCATAGGTTTTAGTTCCCACCATCACTGTCACTCACAGTATAGCTCATTCAAAATCATTTCAGGCCCAAAATATCTTGGGTTTCAGTGTGATGCTAGGACTGGGCTCCCATCCAATGCTCTCTCTTCCACGTAGCATTTGGGGAATGCTATACTGTCAGAAGTACTTACTACTTTTCAGATTGTGCAGGCCGCCTCCCGATCCCGTCCATGTCGCCATGTGCGAGCCGGGAGCAATATGCGGACCCGTCTTTGCGCACGCGGGCTGTGGCCAGCAGCCCGGGCACGCGGGGTCAGAGGAGACCGTGCGGCAGCAAGGCACACACGGGCTAGAATTAGTCACAGAGGCGTAGTGGTTGATTTAAAGATTATTTACTTACACCCAAGATGGTCGCGGTGTAGGCTGGACAGTTTCCAGGTTCAGCTCCGCTTAAATCCTCGTTGGAGGACTGTGACAAACTCGGTTCTTGGGCCCCGGAGTAGTTAAGGCTCCGCGGGTTCAGCAATTTCTTTCCCACGGAGTTGTCGAAGCTCCGTGGGTTTGGTTCAGCTCTCTGACCCCGGAGTTGTTAAAGCTCCGTGGGTTCGGATCTTGAGTATATAGGATAGGGATATGTCTAGGATTGCGCTTGGCAATGGGGAGAGGCCAGAGGCTGTTTAGACCTCTGTTGCCTTCTTAAGAAATGCGTTGGGTTCGTAAGGATCCGCAGCGCTTAGAGATCTTCACGCTCTCCCTCTTGGACTCCAATTGCTTTCTCTCCGACTTGGGTGGAAACCACCCAAGCTCTTTATACGGCTAACAAGCCAATTGATAGCCAAAGAAATGCATCATGCAAAGAAAGCTATAAATTGGCAGGAAAATTCTCCGTTGCACCAGAGTTCTCCTCTGCAGCAGAAAACTCCACTGTGCAAAGAAGCTGCAATTTGACGGGAAAATAATTTAGCAGTGCCGAAGCACACACAAAACAAAAATCACAACTTTGGGTTGTGACACAGATGAGATGTTAAACTAAGGTCAAAGCTTCCTGCCTGTCTCTAGTAGTTTAAAGGAATTTAAAGATCCCATGGTGCTTTTCAAAAAGAGTTAATATTATCCCTGGTATTGCACCCAATGCCTTCTCTTCCATCCCATCCACACACCTGTGATTAAATAGGTCTCATGTCCCCGGCTGTCCTTAAGCTATTTCTGAGTGCATAATGTCTACAACAGTGGCCTATAGAAGTGCTGTAACAACAAAGTCTGGCACACGGGGCAAAGACAACAGCAGCAGCCCACCCTTGCCCCACACACAGATCTGGGGGGCACATGCCCCCCCATGCTTGGCTGAGAGTGCACGCAGCTGCCCTTCCTCTGTCCCTGCACCCCCCCCAAACTTGCTGCTCATGGCTCTATCCTGCACCTTGCCCCAGCTGGGCAGCACCTATTGGTGCCCCTTTGCTTCAGTGCCCAGGGCGATTGCCCCACTCACCCCCCCCCACCCCTTCCTATGGCACTGCCTATAAAATTTCTGCATTGCCAGCACACTGAATTTGTTAAGCCTCAAGTCCTTTGCAGCAGTCTTACAGATACATAGCTATTTCAGATGGCTATGCTTTGCTCCTGGTAGTAGTGAGTAGTGTAACTAGGGCAGAACAACCAGGCCAGCTGCCACCACAACCACACAACTGTGCCACCAGCACAGCAGCAGCCAGAAGTTGCCACTGCCCCCAACACCTGGCTTCATTGTTATGTCTTTGTTTCTATGTTATCAAGAACCAGTTCCAGATTTTGCAGGCTTGCAAGCTCAAGCCCACAGACTCCTTATTAAAAGGTAGTAAGATCCTAGCCTTTTCCTCATAAAGGTTTCCTTCATCATGTGAACTAAGGAAAACAACTGCTGGTGTTGAAAGGTGGAACATGGGTTATCTGCACATCAGGTTGCACACAGTCCTTGAAGAACAGGACCTTGATCCAATGGCAAGGAGACCAACACAATTGGAAATCTCATTCCAATGAAGCCTTGATCCCCCTTTGCAGTCATTGGGATTCCAATATCTTCTGCCTGCTCTGCCACTGAGGACTTGTAAACCAGTGGCTGGGGGCTGGACAGGCTTATTATAATGGTGACCTGTACTCGCCATGTCACACCACTGTTAAAGGCTATATGTGGCTTTTCAGGAAGGAAAGCATCGCCATCTGCTGTCCCCACCACATCCTTGTGGTACTGCTGCTTCTTGGTCTGCCACTGCTTATTTGTCAGGGTTACCCTTGCTTATTTTGCAGCTAACCTCTCCTGAAGGTCATTCCACTATCTGCCACTAATGGACGTGCTAGGTAGTAGCACAACTCTGCCACAAGCCACTAAGCTACAAATTAGTCTTCAAATGATTTGTTATCCCTAGAAAACATCTCATAATGAAGAACAAATCACAGGAGATGCGCTCATGAAATTTAATTCCATGTTCCTGACTGCGTCCCATTCCTGTCACTTTTGCAAAATGCTGTTTTTAGCAACTGAAACCAGTGAGTCAAGAAAAATTCTCAGATTTTGCAGAGTTGTTGTCAGCAGAGCCCAGAAGTGTCCAAAAGCCTTAAGTGCAACCGTCTGATAGGTGAATGTACATGCCATAGCATCATTCAAATAGATTCCTCCAAAAAGCTCAGAGCTGCCTGAGCAAGAGTTTGCATGGGCACTTAAAAGAGCTTAATACCTTGAGCCCTTGTTTATGTTTAAAAATAAAAGCAGGTTATTTATAAAGCAGTCAAATCTTCAAGGTGAAAAGCTGGGACTGGTCCCCCAGGAAAAGAATCCACCAAGGATGTTTTTGTGGAGGTTGAGGAGGTGTGCACAGGACTGTAGGCAGCAGAGAGAGGGCAAGGAACAAGGCAGCGCTCTTCCTCCATCTTTTGGTGTTTTTGTCTTGTTTGTTTTTCCTCACCCTTCTTCTCTTTCCTTCCTAGCTCTCCCTCTGCTGTGCTTACTCATTCTCTGTCTCTCTCACTTTCATTCTTAGTCCTTTCTCTCTTCACTTTGCTTCAGCCCTTGACAGCCTGCCACACTTGTGCACGCCTGCACAACACTAACGCTGGCCCTCTGCCTGGAGCAGCAGCTGCCTGAATGGGGTAGCAGGCAGTGCAGCTTTGTTGCCTACAGGCTGCCATTCAGAGTGCCCAGGGTCTTGGCCACCCCCACGGACCTGACTATGTGGGAGGTCAGCTCATTTGTAATGCTTGGCGGAAAACTTGATAAAGAGTGGGGTGGAATTGTATGACAAAGCAAGGGCATCCTAAGGTGCTCACCCGGGCAGCTGCTGGTGTCACTGGCACAGCTGGCCAGCAGCTCCTTCCTGTGGTCATTATAAAACCCTGTTTCTGTAAAAGGATACAAGAACTAAAACTACAGAGATTACTTCTTTGCAAAGCCACAGAATTATCCTACTAACCTAGGGACTTCCCTATAAAATTGGTAGCAACAGTGAAGTCATTCAGATGCTGCAGTAACCGAATAAAATCCCAAGACAGACAGTCAGAGATGTGCACAAGATGGCATTGTGGTGTTTACTTGTATGTGCCCAGTAGGAAGGGATCATGGTGTTCAAAGATCAATAATATTCATTTTGGGGGAAGGTGGGACAGAACTAAGTAACTTTTCTAGGGGAGGCTGGGAATAGAGGAGTGCTGGTGGCAAAGTATTTTGTAGTTTGACAACATACAAAAACCTCTAAAAAATATAAGGCCAGCCCTAACCATAACTCTTGTTTAGCTGGGTTGTCATAATATCCTGATTGCTTTTCATAGTCTCAACATAGAGTTTCATAGTCTCAACATAGAGTTGAGAAGCCCTGCACTAAAGTGCAATTCCCCGCAAACACAAACATAGGGAAGCCAAAGTACCTTTTATTACTAGTTTTATGGGCAATTTAAATGAGTATTTGAAGCTTTGATATTGGAAACTGCAGTTCTAGTCACTGCTCACTGCCCCAAAGAAGAAAGAAAGGCAGAACTCTTTGATTTTCAAATGATTTTTAATGACTAGGAACCTGCTCTATGCAGACACGTTTAGGTTTTATCACTATGAGTAATCTCATTTCCTTAGAAAACAGACTTCTACCCAGGTTTCCGGCTCCACTCTGAAAATTGTATATGGATTAAGAAACAGAAAGGAGTTAGGTGGGGGTTAAAAACATTTATTATACAAAGTGCATATTCTTACCATGTCTATTTTAATAGAACACTTGTGATATGCTAATTTTTTCACAGCGCTGTCACCTTCATAGAGTTACAGTACAATCCAGTTCTGCCCTGAATTGATAAACAGGTTCATATCCATGGTGTACGGATTGTATAATTTGGGAACATTTAAATATGCAGGTTGAAGTGAATAGTTTTCAAGATCCAAAGGGAGAAAAAGAAAGAAAAAAAAGTTCCAAAGTTCCAGTGGATTTGTGATACCTTTACAATGTGGTTCAGACAAGCAAAGGTTTTTAAGTAACAATTATAAGAAAAAGCTCAACAAAGAAGGACTGTAGCTTTTCTCAAGGTCTGATAAAAACCCACTAAATTGAGCAGATAAATTAATGTGGGCTACTGACCACTCACTAGATAAAACTGGATTCTAACTTCTATTACAACCCCCTACTTAACCTCTTCAGTCACTCCTAACTTTTGCAAACAAATTCCTTTGAGGCTGTAGTTTTCCATACTTGATTTCAGCACAGAAGTGATTTTGATGAAAATATTTGAGCAGGATACATGCAGTTTGTTCAAAAACAAATCTATCATTTTGTTGATCATAGGATTTTTTTTAAAATGAAATCTTCATATTTTCCCAAGCAGGAAGCAACTGTGACCACCCAAAACCTGAGATCCTGCTCCCGCCTTTTGTTTCAAGGCAATCTGCATCATCACAGACCCTCACAGGAGGTGAGAGGCTTCATACCAGCTATGAACAGACTGCCCAGAAGAGTTTTCTGCAGTATTGACTCCTCCGTGAAATCCTACAAAATATGAACTTTCATTTCTACCCAGGAGAACTTTTACAATCTTTTCTCCAATGCCTGATGAAGGGTGTTTGTGCCCAAAAACTTGCAATTAAATAAATTTTCTTGCAAAAATCTTGTTGGTCTAATAAAATATATCATTTCTGCTACAAGTCCTGATTGCCTTAAGTCTACCATTCCTTACTTGTTCCAATAAAAAAATGAGCCTGTATCATTCAGAGTTGCCTCAGTCTTTATTTATAATGTTGGGTGGTTTTATAGCTACAAAGCAGGCCAAGGTGGAAGAACACCTGCTCCGTCATTTTAAAGTTATGTGCATTTAATGTTTTTTTCATATGCATGGTAGAATTTAGTTGTTGTGGGGTTGAGCTGTTTTCAGGAGTGATTTAGAATACACAGGATACTTATAATGGTCTATTTTTAAGCTGATATTGTGTTTTTAATGCTTTCTCTAGCTCAGTATTTTGCAACCCAAAAGTAGGTTGCAAGAATATATGAAAGGGTTGCAAACAAATATTAGAAATGGATTCTCCTTTAAAGGAGAAAAACGAGGGAAATGATGGCTTTGCCCTCGGAGGCTGGCAGAGTTCCAGCCTGCGAGGGGCTGCTTGGGCCCCCCCATGCCCCACACACCCACCCTCTGCCCCACATACTGGGGGGGCTGGGGCCTAGGGGTGGGGGCACTGGGTCGGGAGTGACCATCAATGTTTACAAATAGGACAGGATTAACTCTTTAGTGAGCCCTAGGCAAGCAAATTCATTGGCCCCAGGCCGGTTGAGACCCCTCGCAGCACTCTGATGCAGCCCTTGCTGGGGAGCAAGGCTCCGATCAACTGCTAGGAAGCAGCCACTGCAGTGGCGAGGCCAGCGGAGGGGAGGGGAGGGCAAAGGGCAAGGCTACATGACAGACAGCCCTCGCAGCCAATCAGCAGCAATTTCCTACAAAAGCGTACATATTTTAAAAGAGTCTTCATATTTTCCCTAATTTTTAAGCTTTGTTGAAATCTACATTCTTTACTGAAAAAAAAAGATGCAGTCCTTTCAAAGTCCTGAATCCTTAAAGCTGAAAGGCCCTGAATATAAAATGAACTTTTATTTAACTACATCATACACCATGTGTGCATTAGGAATGGGTATTATCTATTCCAAACAGGAATTCAACCTCAGTTTTGTACGGCATATAATCTGAGAGTAAATATGCAATTTTTCTGAAAGACTTCAGCCAAATAAACAGTTTATGAATTAAAGTTAATTAAAATTAAAATCCTTATAAAATATGCCTCCAGGATTTTACTTTTGCTAACAAATCATAGAATCATAGAATTATAGAAAATTAGGGCTGAAAAGGACCTCAGGAGGTCATCTAATCCAACCCCTTGCTCAAAGCAGGACCAGCCCCAAATAGATCATCCCAGCCAAGGCTTTGTCTAGCCAGGTCTTAAAAACCTCCAAGGATGGAGTCTACAACCTCTCTAGGTAACCTGTTCCAGTGTTTTACTGCCCTCCTTGTGTGAAAATATTTCCTAATATCTAACCTAAACTTCCCTTGCTGCAGCTTGAGACCATTGCTCCTTGTTCAGTCACCTGCCACCACTGAGAACAGTCTAGCTCCATCCTCGTTGTAACCACACTTCAAGTAGTTGAAGGCTGCTATTAAATCCTCCCTCAGTCTTTTCTTCTCCAGACTACACAAACCCAGTTCCTGCAGTCTTTCCTCATAAGTCATGTCCCCCAGCCCCCAAACCATTTTTGATGCCCTCCACTGGACTCTCTCCAATTTGTCCACTTCTTTTCTGTAGTCGGGGGCCCAAAACTAGACACAGTATTCCAGATATAGTCTCGCCAGTGCTGAATAGAGAGGAAAAATAACTTCCCTCCATCTGCTGGCAACACTCCTAGTAATGCAGCCCAGTATGCCATTAGCCTTATAGTCTGCTTATTGTCCACTGTAACCCCCATGTCCTTTTCTGCAGAGCTGCTGGTTACCCAGTAGGTCCAGTTGGCAGTAACATCCCCGCACAGCTTCCTGGTGACACTGGCTGTGCAGCAGCATCATGTCATGGTTCATGTCATGCAACACTACTGCACAGTAGTAACAAACTACTCCACAATAAGCATCTTAATGTAGACATGGCCTCTGAGCTCAATGCTCCAGCCAGTTTTCTATCCACCTTACAGCCCATACCTCCAGCCCGGACTTCCTTAGCTTGCTTGTGTGACAGGCTAGCTGGCAGTGACCTAGCCCAGGGGTTTTGAAAGGGCAAAAGATGATTGGAGGACTTGGGATTCCCTTTCCTCACTGTCGCAGAGCACTGAGGTGCCCTGCTCCTAGAGAGCGGAAACTGCTAGAGAAAGAGCCCTGGCAGGGAATAAGGAGCCCACCTGTGGGTTGCCAGGGCAACCAGGAGGTCAGCTGACTGTAAGGGGCAGGGCCTGGCTCTTATAAAGCCCAGGAGCTGAGGCCAGAGGCAGTTCCTTGCCAGCAGCCAGAGAGAAAGGAGCTCCCTAGAGCAAGGATGTGAGATGAAGCCTGACTACAGGTACAGTGTAAGCTGAGTAACGGATGGCAGCTCTGGGACGTTTGAGCAATGTTGTTATAGCCAGGCGGCTTATGTTTAAGTTGTAGCTAAGAGGCTTGAGGTTTTGTTGCTATTTATTACGCTGGTGGTTTGGGTGAGGCTATCAGGGGATGGAGGAGGCCTCACAGGGGACCCTGGTGCCAGTAAGGGCGCTGCCTGCAGGGTGCATAGACCCCAGCCCCTGAGAGGGGTGGCTGAGAAGCCCGAGTGTGGGTGTGGTGAGCCCCTGAGGAAGGGGGACAGCTGTGCAGCAAACCCTGGAGAAGGGGGGCAGCAGTGTGGTGGCCCCGAGAGATGGGCGGCTTTACTGAGAAGGCCCAGTGTGGGCACGGGGAGCCCCAGGAGAGGGGCAGCCTTCCTGAGAAGGGGGCAGCACTTAAGAAGGCCCGAGGAGAGGACAGCAGTACTGAGGAGCCCCAGAGAAGGGGGCAGTATTATCAAAAGGGGCAGCATTGTGGAGAAGATCCCAGAGAGAGGGCGGCGCTACAGAAGATCCCAGAGAGAGGGCGGTGCTACGGAGAGGGCCCCAACAGAGGGTGAGTGTATACTTGACAGACCAACGTCTATTCCAACTGTGAGGCTTGAAGCGTGGGATAAGGGGTGGTTGGAGCCACGCATAGCCCCTACAGCTAGGGTGCCCCTGAAGCACCCATCATAGAGTGAGAGCCCATAAGGGGCCCGGGAAACCACAGGGTCTAAACCAACACCAAGGAGTGACCAAAAGGGCGTAAGGCAGCCTCCCAAACTTATCTAAACATCAAAGACGTGGTGGGAAAGAATCGGAGGGTGCCCTCAGGTCAACTTGGCACGGAGGAAGGGGCCCTAATGAGATCACGGCCCTCCTGGAGGACCCTGCCCGTGACACTCACCAATCAGGCTCCAGAGACTCACCCCTCATGTCCTCTGATTGGCCCCTTGGGTCACCTGGAGGGGGATAAAAGGGGCAGCATGGCTGACTTGGGGAGGAGAGACCAGTGAGGGACCAAGAGGAAGGAGCTTCAAAGAGCTGGCAAGAGCTGAGCCAGTGGGGCAGGAGCAGTTGCCCCAGAAGAGCCTGAAGGAGTGGGACCTGCAGGCAGCAGTTGGACCCTTAGCAGCACAGTGTGTGGCCAGCAGGAGAGGCTTCCTGCTGGGCTCCAGGATCCCCTATGAGAGGCTGTGGTCGGCAGGAGAGGCTTCCCGCTTCAGCAAGGATCTGAGCAGCGACCTAAGGGGTTCTCAGCTTGGCTTCCAGCTCCTCCAATCGGAGACCAGGCAGCTTGATGGGAGGCCAGGGCTCCAGTAAGGTCAAGACCCCTGGCAGCTTGGAGCACTACCAGCACTGGTGGCTGTGTGGCAGTGTTTCTGCCTGCCGCAAGGGAGATCCAAGTTCAAGTCCCAGCTTTAGTGAGTTGGGGTGAGTGAGCTAACAAGAAGAAATTCCTCTTGCAGTGGAAAGGGGCCATTGTGTTTTCTCCCCTTCCAGGTACCTAGGCCCTATATTTCTTTGTCCTTTGACATTTTGTATTTTGTGCCTTTTTATATTTCCCCAACCAGTATTGTTTGCTCTGCTGTTTGTGTTTTTATATTTTGTTAACCCTGTCTTTTGTCAATGATTGTAAGTGTTTAACTTTTGTTGAATCCTGCCCCTTGGGGCACTGTAGTGTCCACTATACCCCTTGATTATGCCTGTTAAGTTCTCAGTATTGTTCCCTCATTAAAAGGTATATGGTTAATGTCATGACCCAATGATTGTGCGCGCGCTTTGGCACTGCAGAATTATTTCCCGCCACATGGAGCTTTCTTTGCATGGTGCAATTCTCAGCTGCAGAGAGAGAAACCCCGGTGCAAAGGAGTTCCCGCCACCCATATGTAAATTTGTTCCCCATTATTGGCTGTTTCTAAATTATTCCCACATGGTGGCTAGCGATTGGCTTGCTAGCTGTATAAGAGGCTTGAGCAGTTTCCGCCCAAGTCTGAGATCTCCAAGAATCTCAGGAGGATCCTGAGAACCCCGATTCTGAGAATTCCGGCAAGGAGTCCATGATTACCTCGTGGATTTCTACGTGTATCTCGGACCGAATGGTGGCTTGATCAGCCATCAAGAATCTCTCCCCGTCACCGCACAATCCCTGATGTACCCCTGCCCTGCGTGCTTGTGGAGAGTCACAGCTCGGACTCTCGTATCGGTTCAGAGAGCTCTCATCGTTCGAGTTTTCTTCTATCTACAACTGTAACCAAGCAAGTTTTCCTGCCTGCACTGCGACCATCTATGGTGTAAGTAAAATAATCTTTAATCAACCACTGCGCGTCCGTGCCTAACTCTAGTCTGCCGTGCCGACTTCCCTGGCCCACGTGCCCGGGCTGCTGGCCACAGCCCCTCGGCCCCGACAGTTAAGTCCCCAGTGGTGGTCTGGCTCTGCTCTATAGGGGGAGGGGAGTCCCTACACCTCCCACACCTCTTGTGCACCTGTGTTGATCCCTTCAATTGGAGAGGGGGTACCTTTTGGAGTACTGCCCGGGTTACACTTGCAAGAATGTTGTGAGAGATCATATTAAAGGACTTGCTAAAGTCAAAGTACACCACATCCACTGGTCTCCCCACATCCATAGAGCCCATTCTTTCCTCATAGAAGGCAATCATGTTGGTCAGGCATGATTTGCCCTTGGTGAAAGCATGCTGACTGTTCCTAATCACTTTCTTCTATTCCAAGTGCTTAGAAATGGATTCCTTGAGGATCTGCTCCATGATTCCTCCAGGAACTGAGATGAGGCTGCTGGGTCTGTAGTTCCCTGGATCCTCCCTTTTCTCTTTCTTAAAGATGGGCACTATATTTACCCTCTTCAGATCATCCAGCACCTCTCCCAATCACCATGGGTTTTCAAAGATGATGGCCAGCAGCTCTGCAATCACATCAGCCAACTCGTGTGTATTCCCTAATCTGTTCTTTTGCCACTGTTGGTTGCTCATCTCCTCCCCAAACTGTGCTGCCTAGTGCAGTAGTCTGGGAGCTGACCATGCCTGTGAAGACTGAGGAAAAAGGTATCAAGTGCTTCAGCCTTTTCTGCATCCTCTGTCACAAGGTTGCCTCCCCCATTCAGTCATAGACCCACACTTTCAATGATCCTTGTAGAAAACCTTCTTGTTACCCTTCACATCCCTTGCTAGCTGCAATTACAGTTGCACTTTTACCATCCTGCTTTCATCCCTGCATGCCCAAGCAATACTCCTCCCTAGTTTTGTCAAAATTTCTACTTCTTATGAGCTTCCTTTTTCAGTTTTAGCTTACTGAAGAGTTCCCTGCTAAGCCAAGCTAGTCTTCTGCCATACTTGCTAGCCTTCCTGCACTTTGGGATGGTTTGTTCCTGCGCCCTCAGTAAGGTTTCTTTAAAGTACAGCCAGCTCTCCTGGACTCCCCTCCCTCAGACTGGCCTCCCAGGAGATCCTGCCCATTAGTTCACTGAGTGAGTTTCTGAAGTCCAGGGTCCTTCCTCTTCTCAGGATCCTGAACTCAGTCATCGTGTGGTCACTGCTGCCCAAGTTGCCATCCAAATAGGTAGCTTAAGAGCAACACAGAACTCAGACCAATTAAATGCTAATGGAAAATAGCAATTGGCTATTATACTGAAAAGACTTAACCCAACTGTGACATTTTGCATCCATTTGGTATTATTAAACAGGCCTAAATGCCATTGTTGATTTGATTTTAATGTGCTGCTGAAAAAAAGAAAATAATGACAACATTGATGATGTTTCGGAAGAAGAAATCCAAAGAGCTGGGACTTTTTTTTTTTTTCTATCTTTCAAATATTTCATTTAGTGAAACTTTACTGAAAAGTACCAAATGAACATTTGAAGAAACACAGCTGTAGTTAAGCAAAGTTATTAATTATCACCAGATCCATTATTTTCTATTATATTCACAACTGGCCCTTCCTCAAAATGGCTACTGTTTCCTACTAACTAACAACTTCAGTTGCTAGAACAAGAAAGTTTTCTTTTATGGATCATACATATACATAAATGCAGAAACAAGTTTTGTAAAGGGCTGCTTTAATGGTGAAAGGGCCACTGGCGATAAGGAGTGCTATAACCTTCCAAATGCACGTGTGCGCCCAAACAAAACTCTTGGGCCAGAGGCAATATCTTTTATTAGACTGATCAATAGTAGCAAAAAAAATATTTCTTTGCAAGTGTTCAGGTCCAAACACCCGTTGTGAGGCTGAGGGGAATTCAAAGATTGTAAAAGTTCTACTAGATAGAAAAGGGATGTATTTGGTTGCTGTGTTGGTCTGAGACAGAAAGAAATGCAAACCTGTAGAACTCTTGGTTCAGAGATGATACCATTTATTAGACCAACTAAGAAATCACACAAAATTATCTTTTTCTGCAAGCTTGCAGGCACACATGCCCTTCCTCAGGCTTAGGGAAAACTAGACATAGTAAAAAGTCCCCATAGGTAGAAAATAAACTCCAATTTTTTTTGTACAGAGGAAGCTGAAGGTGGAAGTCTGCTCCTCTGGGTCCATGAGAATGTCTTTGATGTGCAGATAAGGCAGGATTCCTTCCCTGGTGGTGTCAGATGGCAGAAAGGCAGGGAAGTGTAGTCTTTCCTGTTGTTCAGTTATGAAGTTGCTTAACTTGCTTAATAATTGTTTTCCAACTATTTAAGTTGGTCTAATAAAAGAGATCAGATTCGCCCAAAGAACCTTGTCTGCCTATGTCCTTAGACCAACACGGCTACAACCTACACCCCTGTAACATGGATGACACCCCAAGTCATGCTTTATACAAAGCAAATGGTTCAAATTTGATGGGGGCATTATTGTAACTCATCTTCACAGACAGGGGCACAAAGCAGACCACTGGGTTAATGTGGTGCCCATTGGTTCAGGAAATGAGTGGCATCAAGACAGGTGAGGCACAGTCATTTACACACAATTGCTTAAATAGCAATGAACTTGAATTAGCTGTGATTGTTCCAAGGTGAAGTGTTAATTCAGATCATTCACAGGCACTTAATGTGGGCAAATGGGTTTGTCTCTCTGTAAGGTCTGGGGTTTGCCACAAGATAAAATGCCCAAAACATATCAAGCCTGTTGTCTGTTTTTAGCCTCCGTGGTATAATCACAGAACTACAGAAAAGCAGGACTAGAAGGGAGCCCAGGAGACTGTCCAGTTCAATTTCCTGCTCAAGGCAGGACCATCCCTGTACAAACTGAATCCTGTAAGAGTCTTTGTCTATGTCTTACAACTACACGCACACACCTGTCAGACAACTACCAGGCACACAGCCTCAAAACACCAAGAACCCCCTAATATGGCACAGGTCAAACAATTGAACTAGGGCACTGCCCATGTCCTACTGCTGCAAAGACAAGGAGTTGTGGTGAAAACGTACTGGGAAGATCCAAGGAAGAGGATTATGCACTCTGCAACAGGAAGGCAATGACATTCTGACCATGGGGTAAAATCCTTTCTAATCCCAATTGTGATGTGTGTGTGGCCCTGAGCAGAGGGGATAATGATAGATTGCACATCTGGAAAGGAGTATGAATTCTGCTTTGCCTTCCTAACCAGAAGGGGGCTGGTGGGGAATTGTAAATATTACAGTGGAGTATGAGGAAAATAAAAAGTTACAGAAAATTGTAATTCTCCAGAGTCAAGGAAGTGCAGCCTGAAGACTCAGCTAAAACATCTTCATTTAGGGCATATGTAAGTATAGAGCTTTCAAAAACTTCCTTCACTGCCTCAAGAGAAAAAAGTTATAAAGCATTATTGGAATGCTGCCCATATCACACCAAATTATGTTGGCATTTTCTTCTTACAGGCTGGCTTGTAAGCATTCTGTGTTCTGAGCAAAGCTTTGAATCACAGATGCTTTTAAAATAAAGGATAAAGGAAAGTGGAGTTCCTGTTCATAGGGGACAAGGCAATTATTGCTCAGAGTCAGCCTGAGCTGGATGCCTAGCTCCGGATCTACAAAGGCATAAGATTTACCAATGAAACAAACAGTTCCCAAATTAGAGTGCAAGGAGGCAAGAAGGGGGGAGAGAACATATTGAAGTACCCTCTGTCCCTCATCTTTCACGCTGGCTTTGAAATCTCCCAGTGGAAATATTTCCTCTGTTTCTACAGACCAGCTGTTCAACATGAGACGGGAAATAGAGCAACAGGCAAGCTGCTTCAAAATCTGTTCATGTTGGCACAGTGAAATGAGTATTCTCATACCCAGGATGAAAACAAGTAAAAAAAGCAAGACACTATGAAATCATTTCCCTCTCCTAGATTTCTACGTACCAAGTTGAAAACAAATACATTTAGTTCTCCCTGGGTGTGTCTACACGTGCATTAATTCACCTTTGCTATTGCACCTTAAGTTTAGTACCTCTAATATGAGGTATTACATAAATGAACAGTAGCCAGCGCAATAGCAAAGTAGCGCAGTAGCAAAGGCACACAGTGTTTTCATGATGCTTAATGTCATAGGCGATGCATAGGGAGGTACGGGGGGGCAGGGGCACATGCCACCCCTTGAGACTGGCCGCTGCTGGCTTCTGCAGGCAGTCGCCACTTGCCACACCCCCCACCCCCGGCCACCAATGCCACCGTCACTGTCCGCGGGTGGTCCCTGCTCACCCCCCATCCTTGCCGCCAACACCACCATCGGCATCTGCGGGCAGACCCCACTCACTGCTCACCACCCCTTCACCCCTGTTGCCACTGATGCCACCGTCGGTGTGTACAGGCAGTCCCCACCCACCACTGGCCACCCCCACCCGCTCACCGCTGACGCTGCCACCTACAATTGGTGCCCCCCCAGTCTCAGGAGGCACCAATCATTCATGCTTAATGTGTAGTCCACTAATTCTACTGCACATTAGCACGACTTTGGCCATAATGCACTAATGTACAGTAGAATTAGTCTACTGTGCATTAAGCATCTCATATACATGTGCCCCCTGTCGCTCCTGTATTGTAAGTAGGGTATGACTTTGTGAGGGGCAGTCATCATTTTTAGGGGTGCAAACCAGGCCTGGTGCTAAATCTGTATGCCCCAAAATAGGGAAACCAATATGATAAAGAAGTCAAGTTCCAGCAATTCCCAAGAAATCTATATTAATGTAAGACAAAAATGGAAACCCTGGAGATCTATTCCATTCTAAAAAAGCTTTTACACTCCTTCACCACCCTGTATATCTAAGCACTTTTCACTGACGTGTAAAACTACCTTGCTCATAGCTATTGTGTGAGTTTTGCTCTTTGCCTCATCCACTTTCTAGGGGGAAATGTGTACATTTTAACTTTGGGGATACCTTTTCTGTTTATAACTTTGCCTGTTGCTCTGTGTTTAAGTTGGAGAAGGCAGCAGAAGAGATGTGGCTGCTGTGTGTGGCTTGCTATCTTCCTGTCAGAGTTGGTTGCACAGTCTGTGTCCAGCCCCTGAGAAAAATCTGTCTGCTGGACACACGAGTTTCCCTCTGTAAGCTTGTGCCATGGTAGGAAGGTCCATGGGGCCTGAGAGGTGGAGATGTCAGCAACAGTCTTCACCCCCCAGCTTCACCTCATTGTTTGGAGATCTTAGACCCAGGTCACTGACCCTTATCATTTGAACTGACCATCAGAAAGCCAGTGTGGAGATGAAAGGACTTTTACTTCTTGTGGCCCAGGTGGCTGAAGAGATGCACTGCAGCGTTCTGTATCTTTTGGGGTTTCCTGAGGGCTGATGGCTTCCTGCCCATGTATATTGGATTACTGCAGTGGAGAGAGCAAGTCATGTCTTACAATTCCAGCCCCTTTGCCCTCCCTGACCAAAGCAAGGAAATGTGCATCTTTGGGCATCTTTCCAGAAGCCTCTAATCGGAGGCAATCATGCAGCAAAACTCAATTGGCATATTCATATCATTTCACCTTGGGCACTAGTCTCAAGGAAAGAACCCAAACCCTCACCTCAGTGATTCTGCAGAGGTCACCAGTACCCAGCCCAGTTCTCCAAGGTGGGCACTACAAATAACATTTGGTACAAGGCTTTCTTGTTAACAGCAGATCTGTACAGCATAAGCAAAGGGCACGTTCTTTCTGAAGCTGTATCTGCAAGCTCACAGTGAACTGAAATTTAACCATTTTGTATTTCCTCTCTTGTACATTACTGTTTGACTTTTGATACAAGCAGGCTTCAACTGAAATATTCTGTGCTTCTTCCCCACATTTATTTTTTAAAGGTGATAAGCAGCTGAATTCATATAAACTCAGATATCCCTTCCATCCCTTAAGTCAGTATGGTCATACCAGTCTTTCCAGCATCTTTGCAGACTGAGCAAGTAAGGTTTGGTTGCTTATTGCTGGTGTCTCTATAAAGTGGAAAGAAAGGGGATAGTAGACAATATGCTGCCACCTTTTGGCTATAGTCATGGGAACAGGTACAATCTGGAAAGATTTCTTTGAGAAAATAAAAAACACTGCGCCCATTTGCCGCAGTGAAATGTTCTGAAGCTGTACATGGTGAAAGAAGTATTCCTTCATGGTTTAACTCATAAATGTAGCACAAATCTCAGAGCTGCCTTAGTCCCATGGAAAATCTTGAAAAATATTTTCCTGTGTATTGGTGATGTGTACTGTTAAATTACAGCTAGTTTAATTATACAAAGAAATATCTTGAAGACATAAATGTGGGTAGTTTAAAAAAAACCCCCAAACTATGCCATGCTGGGCAAAAAAACACCAGTCATTGGAATGGAAGGGGACAAGCTACCCAGAATTAAGAGCTTGGAAAAATAAGCTACTGCATGTTACAACCTTGGCATAACTATTTTTAGAGTTTAAAAGGTTTTCCAAAATTTGGCATGGAGCAAAACATAACTATAACTATCCTGCCAAATAGCAGAGATGAAGCTGAGTCCTCAAGTGTCTCTTCCTGGCTTTTGTGTTTAAGTTGTTTAGGCTGTTTAGGTTGAGATTTGGCTCTCCCTGGTCCCATTTTTCTTTTTCTTCTGCATCTTTGAATGATGCTAAAAGAATAGGTATATGAACCACAATATTGATCCTGGGAAGAACTGATTAAAAAACAAACAAACACTGCACTGCATTTGAAAATCATTTTTAAGATTAGTTTTTGCTGGGATCAATACCACTGTCCATTTGAGTTGGCAACAACAGCAATACCTATATTTAAAGTTTCCAGACACTTTCTATTACCAAACATATTATTCATGGTTTATCATTTTTCCCAATGTTAACTGTTCAGGCTGAAATTTTCTTGACTGTCCACCTTAGGTTGATTTTTTTTTTTCTTTTTGAAATGTTGGTAAAAATTCTGCAGCTGTTCCTGGGAAAGAGAGACAGAAAAAATCATTGGCTATACAATATGAAAAACATAGTACAACCATCTTAATGAAAGAACTTTTACATTCTCAAATTTAGCTTCAGAAAGTACATCCCTGTTGTGCCAGCCAAGAAGTCCTCTCATAGCATAGCACTCACTCACAAAAACGCGTGCATCTCTGATTCGGTTAATCTATAAGGTGCACCACTATCCTGCTGTCTACCTTTATATTTGTAAACCCTCTGCTCCACTGTTAGTTCTCGGAATATAAAAGACAAGCTGCAGCTTCTTGCAAACTGTTTAGAAAGGTTTGTTTTGGAGACAGGGGGCATGTCCAGGTGAGCGCACATGTGTGGTTTGCGGTGCTGCACACCCGTCTGTGTGCCCAGATTGCCACTGCTGGAGCCCCAGGAGGCCCTCAGGACACCAGATAAGGCTGCTGGGGCCAGCCCAGATGCTGGCCCCAGCCTCCCCTACCCCACTCAAAGTATTTTTCCCTA
>NW_005842081.1:2113070-2120592 GCF_000455745.1 Alligator sinensis | reverse complement strand
CCACTGCTGACCCCCCCCCTGCAGCAACTGTACACCCCTGCTTATGGAGATGTGGCCCAGGATACATATACACATGTGCTTTACTGTGGGGTAGACTAATTAGCTGTACAGTAAAACATCACAGTCTACAAGAGCGCCAGTATTTGAGCACATTAAATTAATTAACTCTGCCATAAGATAGTACTGTCTCCATCTAACGGTGGAGTAATTACGTGCAATCAAAGGCACATGTAGACTGACAGGGGCTGCCTGGTGTGCAAGGGTGCTAAAGTGCAGGGGCTGCCTGCCACCTAGCCCCACACTATCACCCTTGTGCTCCAGCCAGCCCCAAAGCTGCCTGATGCTGCCACCTGGAGCCGGGGGCAGATCCCCTGGGCTCCCTGGTAACCCAGGGCTACTCTGGGCTCCAGGTGGCTCAAAGTGCTGCTGTCCCGGGAGCACATGTAGACGCAGTGTCCAGGAGCAGTTGACTCTGGCGCGAACTATGCCAGAGTTTATTGCTTCACCTTAATTTCACATGTACATGCACCTAGGATTAACCAATTAATGGTTTATGAAAAGTAATCAGAAGGAAGGCTTTAGCAATTAATTGGTAAACTTTTGAACAGTAAAAAAGCAAACACTGACTGGAAGTAAAACAAAAAACTAAACTAAATTTTATCATTGTGTTTGTGTTCACCACCAACCTCTGCTTATGTAGGATCAGCTTACCCTTTGCTTACTGTTTTCCAGAGCTGTATTTTCCTGTCATGTTGTCAGATCTAAAAGAATTGCCTTGCCCCTACCCCAAGAGCATCAGCATTTTATCATTTTATTTTGCCCATCATTGAGCACTGCAGAAATTATAAAGAGGCTCTTTCCGTACAGCCAAGAGGAAGGGAATGTGGCACCTTTGTTGTACTGCTGTGTCAGATGTTGTCTGGTAAGTTACAAGGTTTGTGCTTTAAAGCTAAGTACAGACATCCAAAAAGCCCGAGGCAGAATTGATCCAATCTATGCAGGTTTCTCTAAATTGCATAGATTAGATCGGGAGCGAAGGGAACATACATTTGCCCTTCAGTATGGGGAGGCAAGCAGATGCCTGCACTGGCAGAGGTCAGAAGGTGGGAGATGCTCCTGCATGCTTCCCAGCATGCCGGAGATTGCCGAGGGCAGTCGAATGCAGCTCAGCAGCTGGCCACCCCTGACTGACTGCCTGGGGCATGTCCCCCACTTTTTGCCATAGGGGGGGCAGCCAGCCCAGGCCCACCTCCCTACCAGTGGCCACAGGCTGGGCAGGGGAAAGCAGAGGTCCCCACTGGGAGGACCCAGCCAGAACAGCTGAGTGGGGAGCCACGTGGGGGTTTCCCTCCCTGCCTAGCCTGGATGGTGAGCAGGAGGACTGTGAGCAGGACAGGGAGGGTGCAAGGGAGGGAGGGAGCGACCTTCAGAACTCAGAGAGGGTTGACTTGAAAGGGGGAAAACCAAAGTTGCTTTTATATCTTGAAGCTCAACAAGGATCCTTGCACACCCTCCCATTTCTAATGAATATGAAAACAGGCAGCCAGAATAACTCCACCCCAGGTCCCACCCAGGTCTAATCAGTCCTTAAACAGCCTAGACCATAAGTAGGTCATGAGTTTAAAGGGAAAATAAATCATAGAGAAGTAAGGCTGGGAGGGACCTCAAGAGATCATCAAGTCCAACCCAGAATCAAACCTGCAACTAACTGAGCTAAACAGCCTGCAACTGAGTATTCTGCTCCACCTTGATTACCTCTTGGAATAACGATTGCCAAGTCACAACAACAAGCGTTGTATTGTTGCCTTCCTAGCCTGTGTGTTATCACAGACAAAACATGCAAGCCCTGAAGCTTCAGGGCTCCCCACCATTGCATATAGAGTGGATTCAGAGGAGAAGGAGCAAGAGCAATACACATCCTCAGCAAACATAACATCAAAGGACGTGGTCATCATGGGTATCCTAAACTATCCGGACACCTGCTGGGAAGAGCAGTCAGCCAGGTCTGACCACTCACGTAGGTTCCTAGCCGAGTTACAGGACCTCCACCTAACCCAGGAGCTGCACAGTCTCACCAGGGGAGATGCCTTGTTAGACCTGGTCCTGGCCACAAGCGACGACCTGGTGAGGGGACTGCAGGTTCTCGACCACCTGGGCAACAGCGATCATCACCTACTGGAATTCACCATCCAGCACAGGGTGACAAAGGCCTACAGCAAGGCAGCAGCCCTGGACTTCAGGAGGGCGGATTTCAATGAGGTAAGGAGACTAATCGGGGAGACGCTGAGGTCCCGGAGGGGTGGGGAGTTGGGAGTCCAAGAAGAGTGGTTGTTCCTGAAGGAGACGATCCTCCAAGCCCAAAGGGTGACAATCCCAACACGGATCAAAGGGGGCAAGAGTGCTCAAAAGCCCCCATGGCTCACCAAAAGCATCCAGGAACGTCTTAAAGCTAAAATGGAGGTGTACACCCAATGGAAGGGAGGGGCTATCACCGAGGAGGACTACACCTCGGTTGCTCAGGGCTGTAGGGGGGCTGTTGGGAAGGCCAAGGCAGAGATGGAACTGGGACTAGCTACCTGGATCAAGGACAACAAGAAGTCCTTTTTTAAATACATAGGGGGTAAAAAGAAGGTACCGGGTAACGTGGGGCCTCTGCAGGACACGCTAGGAAATCGTGGTCGCATCAGATGACAAAGCTAACCTCTTTAACAATTTCTTTGCCTCCATTTTTCTGAGCAGGGTCCAGGCCATCCTGCCCACTGGGATCCCCGACAGACCCAGGGGAGGCGCAGCCAGGCCCAGGGTCAGTGAGGACCTAGTCAGGGAACTTCTAAAGGGACTGGACGTGTTCAAATCAGCTGGTCCTGACGACCTCCACCCCAGAGTGCTGAGGGGATTAGCAGAGGTCATTGCGGGACGCCTGGCACAGCTTTACAAGTACCCATGGTGCTCTGGTGAGGTGCCAGAGGACTGGAAAAGGGCCAATGTGGTCCACATTTTCAAAAAAGGGAGGAAGGAGGACCCAGGAAATTATAGGTCCGTTAGTCTCACCTCAGTCCTGGGAAAACTCTTTGAGAAAATTATCCAGGAGCACATCTGCGAGGTACCAGCAGGGGAGATTATGCTTAAGGGCAACCAACATGGGTCCCCAGAGCACTACCGGGAGTAACAAGGCATAATGGCCATAAATTGACTGAGAGTAGATTCAGGCTAGACATCAGGAAGCGCTACTTCACAGTCAGGGCAGTTAGGATCTGGAACCAACTTCCAAGAGAACTGGTGGTCGCTCCTAACCTGGGGGTCTTCAAAAGGAGGCTAGATAACCACCTCGCCGGGGTCATTTGACCCCAGTACTCTTTCCTGCCATGGCAGGGGGTCGGACTTGATGATCTGCTCAGGTCCCTTCTGACCCTACCAGCTATGAAACTATTTATATTTTGAAGACAGGGAAATATTTACAAAGTGCCCTAGCCATGAAAGAAGAGGAAATCACCATGTTCTGCTCATGCAAACTAACTGCTTATCTAACCAGCAGAGCAGGGATTAGATCCTGCTCTCCAGCTCCCTCAGATCAAGCTTTCTTCCTTGGCTGTCACTCCAGGCTTGGGGACGCTCCAAAGCCTTGTTTCTTCCCCAGGTATCCTGTCCACCCCCCTCCCACATACACACAGATTGCTTGTGATACCAGCCTGGGATGATCAGGGGCTGGAGATCAAGGGCACCCCTGCATCTCTGTGATGCCTAGCCCAGCTGAGGGGAGGTTTCCACAGATGTGGTGCTGGGAAGGCAGCCCAGTTATTAGCCCCCTTCCACATGCTCCTTCTTGGGCTCGAGCCATAGGAGGCTCCCCAGTGTGGTTGGGACCCTACCAGGCAGCAGGGGCAGCTTGGGACTGAATGAGGGGCTTGTTCATGGCTAGTGGTGGGGACCATGTGCAGGCACATCGCCGGTCCCTTCCCGCCCCCTCCCTCCCCACCGCCAGCTCAACGCCTGTTACTGACCTAAGGAAATAGCCCCCTAACCCCATGCCAGTCGCATCCCTGAATGCTAGTGCTCTGGCAACTTGTTTATAACCATGCCTTAAAAGCACTAAATGCCTTGGGTGCGGGGAAAAGCAAGCTCCATGGGGGAAAAAAGCAAGCACGCTTTGAAATGGAAGACACACATAGGACATGGCTGCAGCCTGCAGTGCACTTTCAGCCCCATAATGTCCCTCTTTAAAAGGCAGCTAGTAAACTCTAGGGTAATCTGGGCATAAGGAGCGGTGGTAAAAGTGGTGCAAGCACCAAGCTGTAGCAAAAGGCTGGGAAACCCGAGGGGCGTGGGGGCACATGGAGCCCTGCCCTACAGTTGACAGCCCTCTCCACTGCATGGCAAACTCCCCTCTCACATGCACTTTGCTGACAGAGGTCTGGGGAAGGGGGGATACTCCACCATGTGGTCCTCCTCTTGCATGCCCACCATGCTGACAGCTAGCCCCACCTCCTGCATGCACAGCTCACTCAGCTGGAGCAGATGAACACAACTTAGGCTAGGGTGCCTGGGAAAGCAAAGCAAAGCAGCCTGGGATGCCGGGAGGCTATGACCTAACTTGAGTTGGCGGGGGATCTGGTAAGAAGTTTGATAGATCAGTTTAACCTAAATCAGTTAAGCCTGATACTACAGCCATCCAGGTCTATCTTAGACCGGACCGGGTTCTGCCATTTTTAAACTGGTCTGTGTCTGCTGAACTTCTGTTCTGCTATGGGCTTAGACTGGTTTTCAGTCACTTATACCAGTTGATGTGTAATGTCTGTACCTGGCCTAAGTGTAAGATCTAAAAGGTCACCATTGCAAAGCCATGAGGCCTTTCAGAGGGCTGGGGAGAAGCCAATGCCAAGCCTTCAAATGGAATGTTTCCTTGCTGCGTACGATTAAATATTTAATTCAGATACCCATGCAAATGGAGCCAACTCTATGCCACTATACAGATGTGTACCTTCCACTTATACTGTAAGTTACAAGCTAAAGGTACCGCATGAGACACATTAATAACAGTAAATAAATTACTGCACATGGAACAGTTTCTAGGCATCCTTAGTGCTGGGCATCCTTACTTCCCCTGAGGGCCAGACCTGATCACATGAACACAGTGGCTCAACTCCCATCAATGCCCAAGCAGCAGAACTTGGAGGCATTCAACACTAGAGCTGATCAACATGTTCTAATGTTTTTTCTGTAAAAGAGAAGCTTTTTTTCAAAACCATCTCAGGTTTTGAAATTCTGCAGAATGTTTTTCCTAATTGGAAGTAAATCTTTTTCCATGTATCACTTTTCATTTTCTCCACATTTTCTTCATCATCTTTGACTTCATCAATGCTGACTTAATAAGTGAGGATTCCTCGGAAAAGGCCTCTGAGAGCTAGAAATCAAAAAGCTCGCTATGCAAATTAAATTTTTACCTACTTTACTTCATTCCAGCCCTGAGACACAAACTATTTTTTCAAACTAGTTTACATCTCCCACCAAAATTAGAAGGGATGAAAAGATCTGTCTGGATTATTTAGGCTTTAACATATTTTCCTCATTCATATAGACTGAAAGGGTGAGGGGAAAATGTATCCCCTTTATTTAATTCTTGCATTTTATTCTTCAATTGCAAAACCTCAGATAAGGAGGAACAATGCTCTGGTGGTTAACCCCTGACCTGGAATGCAGAAGACCTTGTTAAATACCTGGCTATACCAAAGTCCTGTGTATGGCCTTGAGCAAGACACAGTATATTACGTGCTTTAGTTTCCTGTAAAATAATACCTCTTCCATCTCAGGGTTGGGTTTTGAATCTAATGCATTAGCTATTGTGAGCTGATCAAATACCATGGTGATCAGAACCATACAAGTACCTAGGACAGATTGATAGCTCAGCAGTGGCTAAAAGAGTGTAAATCAAGCTTCTACCTTCTGAAGTTATATTGCCTTGTGCCCATTAAGGCCAGCTGCTCAATAAAAGAGTGACAAAAATGCTGCTAAAAAACCAGCAAGACAAGAAAATACCGATTCTCACATCATGGTGAAATAGTATTAGTTTTAAATGTTGGGGAAAGTGCAATTTTTCAACAAATAGAGTTCTTTTGTATCTCAGCTTGTCAAAGAGAACAGCCATTTTTGAATAATTCATAACAATCACATAGTAACATAGGAAGTATGGACAAGAAACTATTAGGAACTACATGCTAAGTTATTGCTCTTCCCTTGGAGTAAATTCAACCTTGTTGCCAAAATGGGTTGAAAAATAAAAGCATTTACAAGAAATACTTGATCATGATTGCTAGAGATAAAAAAAAAGGGCATGCCATATGGGATTCACTAAATATATTGCTCTGTACACCAGCCAAATAATGGATCTTACTCAAGTAAAACCTAAGGGTACCTGTAACTGAAAGCATTTAGAGAATATATTGTCATTCTCAATATCCTGTGAATAATCCTACCACTTTCTGACAGAGTCCTTTTCCCCCTCTTTGTTTGGATCTTTCTCACAGCAACAGAGAAGAAAAAAACCCATTTTTTTAAAATAGGAAAATATTGTTAACCGCACATGTGGTAGAGAGAAATAAGTGCCATGAAAACGTACCTGAAAAAGCTTTGAACTCATTTTCTTTTTTAGATTACTATAATTTAAGTTGACAATGAGGACTGGTAGCATTCCAGACGCGGTCCTTGATTATGCACAGCCTGTTGTGTTCCTTGTAGCCTCCGCAGCTTTGTTTTCTCTACAGATGTATTTTAAGGACAATGTCCAGGTTTTAAAGCAATGTCTTAACCCTTACATAAGACTCCGGCCCTACACAGCTTCTACAGGTGGTCTTAAGGTGGGATTCTGCAGTATCTGTGGAAAAAGATTGGTATTTGTTACTTCTCTGTGGGCTTATCTACATTTGATGTTTGACAACACTTGCATCCACAAACCATTTTTTCCATATTGTGATGCTTTCACATGTATGGTTAAACTCACCTTGGAAGAGGGTTTCCTGAGAAGTGCTATGAGTTTACCTACAAAAAGTCGATAAGACTACACCCCCATCAGGAAACACTAGTGCTTTGCACAAGTCATAGATTTCATAGATTTCATAGACATTAGGGCTGGAAGGGACCTCAGAAGATCGAGTCCAGCCCCCTGCCCAAAGGGCAGGAAGTCAGCTGGGGTCATAGGATCCCAGCAAGATAAGCATCCAGTTTGCTCTTGAAGGTGTTTAATGTAGGCGCTTGAACCACCTCCGGTGGCAGGCTGTTCCAGACCTTGGGGGCTCGGACAGTAAAGAAGTTCTTCCTTATGTCCAGCCTGAAACGGTCTTGTAGTAGTTTATGACCATTCAACCTAGTCGTCATCCCTTGGGGCGCTCTGGTGAACAAACGTTCCCCCAGATAGTGGTGGTCACCCCTGATAAACTTATAGGTAGCCATCAGATCACCCCTGAGCCTGAGCTTTTCCAGGCTAAAGAGCCCCAGGGCTCTCAGCCTGTCATCATAGGGTCTGTTTCCC
>NW_005842081.1:2107987-2111830 GCF_000455745.1 Alligator sinensis | reverse complement strand
CCCCTGCTTTTCCTCCGGCTCCCCACATATCTGAAAAAGGACTTCTTATTGTCCTTGATGCTCAAAGCTAGCTGGAGTTCAGTTGCAGCCTTGGCTTTCCTGGTCTGCTCCCTGCAGGACCGGACCAGTGCAGAATAATCCTCCTTGGAGGTGACTCCCATCCTCCATCCTTTGTAGGCCTTTCTTTTTAGCCTCAGGAGGTCTGCTAGGTCCCTGGAGAGCCAGGGGGGCTGCTGTGCCCTCTTGCTGCCTTTCCTCCGAGCTGGAATAGATTAGCTTGTGCATTGAGGATCGCTCCCTTGAGGAGCAACCACTCTTCTTGAACTCCCCTCTCCCCGTGGTCATATAGTCTCCTATCTATTTATCTGCTTACCCTGTGTTGCTCCCAAGTCATCCATATAACACTTCCAATTTACACAGGAAGTGAATACAGGCAGGTGCTGCCTATTGTGATCCCACCTTGTGAAGAGCTTATATATCTGTGCACCTTGCACTTCAGTTGTGGCCCTTGCCTGAGGCCCTAGGAAGAGGAGAAATTATAGGCCTGTTATAGGCACCTCATTATTCTATATGTAGCTCCCTGAACAAATGAAGGTTGCAGGACAAGTGGAACTCAAGCCAGGGCCACAATAAAGGAGTGGAGCTTTGGCTTGGTTATATTAATCTGAAGGATATAAGCAGGCCTGTGTAAGAGCTCACAAGGTTTGCAGCTACTACAAGGAGCTAAACCATACGTTTGCAAGAGATCCCATTGCTCATCTATTTCATGTTGTGAACTCCACCAGCAACACAGCCCGTTGGTTTCAAAAGAACACGAAGCATGAGAAAGCTTTTCTTGAAATCCAAGATCTCAATGACATGATGAACCCAGAGGTACTGGGAACAGTACCAGACATGCAGGGACCCGTTCAATCACAGCCAAAGATCACAGATGGAGATGTAAGCACTGGAAGGAACCAGAGTCACTGGTCATTACACACCACAGCATAATATAACTGTAATTGTAATTAAAGTAATTATAACTGTGTCAAAGGCACAAGTATAATTGTAATTATAATTGTGCCTTTGACACAGTTTCGCACCCTATCCTCATTGGGAAGCTAGCGGACTGCGGAGTAGACGCCTACACGGTCAAGTGGGTGGCCAACTGGCTTAGGGACCGCACCCAGAGAGTGGTGGTGGATGGTTCCTTCTCGGCCCGGAGGGAGGTGGGCAGTGGGGTGCCACAGGGTTCGGTCCTCGGACCGGTATTATTTAATATCTTCATCAGCAATTTGGACGAGGGTGTGGAGAGCACCCTCTCCAAGTTCGCTGATGATACCAAGTTATGGGGCAAAGTTAGTACGCCGAAGGGCAGGAAGCAGATTCAGGCTGACCTGGACAGGTTGGATCAATGGGCAGAGAGAAATAGGATGCAATTTAATAAAGATAAATGTAAGGTACTCCACCTGGGAAGGAGGAACCCCCAGCACACCTATAGGTTGGGGAGTGTCCTTGTCAGCAGCTCGGAGGCAGAGAGGGATCTTGGAGTCGTAATTGACTCCAAGATGAGCATGAGCCGGCAGTGTAACGAGGCCATCAACAAGGCCATTCGCACCTTGTCGTGCATTAGCAGGTGCATGACTAATAGATCAAAGGAGGTGATTCTCCCTCTCTATGCGGCACCGGTCAGGCCACAGTTGGAGTACTGTGTCTAGTTTTGGGTGCCGCACTTCAAGAGGGACGCGGGGAGTCTGGAGAGGGTCCAGAGGAGGGCCACTCGCATGATTAGTGGCCTTTGTGATAGACCCTACGGGAGGAGGTTGAGAGAGCTGAATCTCTTCAGGCTTCACAAGAGACGGCTGAGGGGAGATCTTGTGGCCGCCTATAAATTTATTAGGGGAGGTCAACGGGGAATAGGGGAAGTGCTGTTTACTAGGGCGCCCCAGGGAGTGACTAGGAATAACGGGTGTAAACTAGTTGAGAGTGGATTTAGGTTAGATATTAGGAAGAAATTGTTCACAGTAAGGGTGGCCAGGATCTGGAATGGGCTTCCAAGAGAGGTGGTGCGATCACATAGCTTGGAGGTCTTCAGAGGAGGCTAGATAGTCACCTGGCTGGGGTCATCTGACCTCGGTCCTCTCTCCTGCCAGGGGCAGGGGGTTGGACACGATGATCCATTGTGGTCCCTTCCAACTCTACAATCTGTGAATCTATGTATACAACCTAATTCAGGTACAGTCAAGTTGTTGCCATGTTGGTATAAGCCTACTTTGCCTCCTGGGCTTTTAAGCTTTTCTCCACTGCTTAAAATGGCAACCATGCTAGACAATAAATAAACAACATCCCATCGCTTTTTCTAAATGCATGCAGAAACACAAAACCCCCTTTGCTCTGGTTTGTCTTACCCACACCCTCTCACGATGGCCTTGCTTGTTTTCTTCTCCACCATGATCATCAGGCCAACCAAGGCCCACCCCAAGCCATAGTGGTACTATGTGGATTAATGAGGAGATAATGATAAGCAGGGATCCTGGTTTCCTCTGATTAAAAAAATCCAAAATTTTCTGATTAACGCACTGATTAAAAAAATCCAAAATTCTCTGATTAACGCCCCCCCCCCTCCCCCAATCCACATTTTTCCATGATTAAAATGAAACCACTTATATATATTTACTTTTAATCATGGAAAAATGTGAATTGGAGGGGAGGGGGTTAATCAGATAATTTTGGACATTTTTAGTAGAGAAAACCAGGATCCCCGGTGTTAAGGAAGGACATTGTTATTGCAGCAGCAGATACAAAAAAAAGAAAAGGTACTTGAATCATTTATCTAGCTTTAATTTTCATTACATCCTTAGCGTTTAGCCAATGCAAGGTTGCCTGCAATCCCTTGATTCTCTCTATTTGAGGGCTAATTTATGGGCCTTGAGAAGACTTAAGAGTCCAATCCTTGAGCCACAGATCTGTCCACAGAAGTTGCAGGTCTTTCTGCAGAAGAGAGTTGGCTGTATGTTAGGATTTCTCTCCTTTTCCTTCCTCTGGTCAAGGGCAAGGCATTTTATCTTGATGTGGGCTGCCACTTGGGGTGCCATTGGAGTCAGTTAGCAACTAGTGCGAGGTAGCGTGAGACATATTGACCAGGTCATGATATACAGATGTTTCCATCATTCACTCTGCTTTGGTTTGCTGAAGGATTCTATTTATTTTGCAGTGCACTTTATGATGATGAGCAGAGGCTAACAAAAGAAAATTTAAGCCAAAGATACTGTAGCAAAACCCCCATTTTTTAAAATGTATTTTAAAATGCATTCCCTCCCCTTCCTCAACCATTTCTGACTTTTTCTCTCCCTCTCTATTCCCTATAGATAAGTATAAGTAATCTAAGATGTAAGATAAGCTTTAACATTTTATTTTAGGTAGTAAGTTTTATTTTTTTCTCCCCTCTTAGCAAATAAGTGCCCTGCTATTTTGATATAGATATCCACTGTTTTATAAGTGATAATTATTATGTTTCTGTTGATTTTTTACTGCTTTTATATTGTGTGATTAATGTTTTAGGCCTATATATGTAAGTTAGCATAAGTCATGTCAAGTTTCCATCTTGTAATGTCAAGCCTCCATCTCATCCCCATGCCTGGTTGTGTAACCTACGACTCGTACTACCCCTCTGTGGCGGCAAGGCACCACCACAAGCTCTTGAAGGGGAGAGAGTGAACCCCGCAGGCTCCATACCCCAGAAGCAGGCCCCCAGCAGAGCTAACTTACCTCCCGCAGGGCAGCCAGAGCAGGAGCCGCGCCCGCGGCCACAGCCGCAGCCGCATGAACCAGCATTATGCCGGCCGGTTCATCCGGTGTTGCTGG
>NW_005842081.1:2095133-2107940 GCF_000455745.1 Alligator sinensis | reverse complement strand
AAGTTTAAAAGCCCCGCTGGATCTGGGGCGGGGGGAGAGCCGGAGAGAGAGAAAGTGGGCCAGCAGCTCGTTAGGCGGGCTCCGGTGCGGGGAGGGAGCAACCCAGCCTGCATGGCTCTCGCAGGCAGCATCAGGGAAAGCTTTAAGCCTCCTGTGGGAGGCAAAGCAGGGGCACCCCCACAGCCCCCAGAAGAAGCTGAGACTGAGGAGGCAGGGGAGCTCCCTGAGTACAGTAGGAGGGAAGAGTCATCTGAGACCCCTAGAGAGGGAAGGGATAAGGGAGGCAGCCCTGCAGCCCCCTCCTACTCAGGGACATATTTTCTTTGAATTAAAATGAACCCCGAGAGGGGAGGAAGAGCGACTGGACCCAGGTAGACAGGCCCTCGGCCAGCATACAGGGCCAGAGACCATCATCAACATGTCTCCAACCTGTTGGCAAGTGGATGGGGTGTAGGGGAGGTGGAGCCACGTGGAACATCGCGCCCGACGATCATAAGTACTGCCGTCCATCGGGAGGGCCCCCCCAGGAAAGATCTCCACTGAAGACCCCTCTCATAGTAAGTTTAACATCAAAGTCATGGCAGGCGAGTTGAGGGGAGGGGCCACACCCTGACAGGCTGGGCTACCAGAAGGGCACAAGACGTCACACCCTCCTATGTAACTTGGTTCCTGAATGAATGGGGATGCATGAGGGTGTTTGAGAGACAATGGCAATTTTTAGAGTAGGTCTAAAAATAGCTCCCTCTGAATGACCAAACCATCAACACCAATACCTGGACCAACAACCCAGCCTCTGGAACCACCCTCAGCATTCAAGACACAAAAGATGAGGCAACCACCATTGTGCCAAGGCTGCACATGCTCATTAAGAACACCTGGAGCCCTCTAGAACAGGACTGACCTTGCCTAGACAGGCCCTCCCCATAGGAGATCAGAGGTAGTCTGCCCCATAGAAGGGGTAGTGAAGACTGACTCCTTGGGATGCCATCTTCACCTGGACCAGCACCACGCCACACCACCTATCCACCCAGAGGCCCTGCCAGTGACCCCCCTCTGGACAACACCTACTGGACAAAGACCCCTTTCCAGCCTGGATAGGTAGCTATCACCCCCCACCCTCTCTTCAACCAAAGACTTGGACTCTGTCTCTCTTCCCTACCTGGACTCCAGCCCTTCCACTGAGTCTCTTTCTCCTGCTACCATTGTGAGTGCACGTGTGTGTGTGTGGGAACCAATAACTTCATGGGGCTGTGTAGTGTCTTGTCTGTTTAATAAACCTGTTGTTTTGAAACCCCAAGTTGGGTTTTTGTCCATTTCCTGACTGTTTCCTCCCTGCCACCACTTATCTGCCCCCTCCACCTCCCACCCCCAATCTCTAAGCTGCCAGCCTCAGTTTCCAGCCCCAAGCTCCCAGGTTTCTGTCTCTCTCTCTTTCCTGGCTGTTTCCTCCTTGCCACCACTTATCTGCCCCCGCACCAATATCTTAGGTGTCTGCCTCAGTTTCCAGCCCCAGCCTACCTTAAGTAACCCCCAGCCTCAGTTCCTCAGTCAGCTTCTCTCTAGTCCACCAGTTCTAATCCTGGTTCTGACAACTTTCACTCCCTACACTTTAACTCTCTCTCTCACCTTAACCTTCCCCCAGGTACCCCAAGCACACACATACACACTGTACGATCCAAATTAGGAACTTACCTGTGTGTACGTGTAGGTGGATTGTATGTGTGTGAACTGGTGAGTGTGTATGTATGTGTGTGTGTGTGTGTGTGTATATATATATATATATATATATATATTGTTGTGTGCATGATATATGAATTAGTGATCTGTGTATGTGTACTAAGTGTGCAGGCACAGGACAACAATACTAAGAGCAACGGACACAGATGTGAGCATGAACAGGTGCTACATTGAATACCTGTCCAATATTCAGAAAAGGAAAAGGAGCTCAAGAGATAACATGTTCAAAAAAATGGGTATCATTTACTGTTGTAAGTTAAAAGAAGTCGTCTCACCCTATGAGGACTTGAGTTCAGGGGCAGGCTTCTAATAGGAGCAGTGGGAGCAAAAATCTAAAACAATTTTAAGGAGGAGCTCAATCAGTTAAAAAAAAGGGGGGGGGGGCGGTTATATGAACTGCAGGGATCCTGGCTTTCTCTGAAAAAAAAATCCCCAATTTTTTATTAAAAAAAAAAGTAACCCAAAATCCACATATTTCTTTGACTGAAATAAAATGCCACTATTTATATATATATATATATTAGTGGTGTTTCATTTTGATCACAGAAAAATGTGGCTTTTGGACTACTTTTTTTAAACCAAAAATTGGGTGTTGTTTTTTTTTATCAGAGAAAACCAGGATCCCTGATGATGTGGTTGCAGGACTCTTGATGACTGAAGAAGTTCCTGTCCTGTGTTTCTAAATCTTGCATGCATCCTAAAAGTAGGATAAAAAGAAGGGTGAGTGGAAGACAGCATTTCTGAAGCATAATAAAGAGGACAGAAAAATGGTTTAGGGCAACACCCAAACTTTCCTCTGCACTGAGTTTTACAGCAGAACCAAGAAATGAGAGTGAAATACTGCTTGACTTTGAGGAAAAGTTAAAAGTGCCAAATAACACCTTCTTGTTTAGGTAAGTTCACAGGGAAAGTGTTGCCTCCCAGATCTCTGCGATGTTGGACAGAAGGCAAGGCAGAGTGGCACTTTAGAGACTAACCAGTTCAGAGAAGCATGAGTTTTTGTTACTGACAGTTATAAAAGCTTATGCGTGCCCTCTTGGTCATTTGGAGCATTTTTACACATGTAAGCACTGCAGTGCCGGATGCTTTGAAAAGCACCCGGTGCTGTGACACTTGCAGTTGTATAAGCAGCGAAATGTACATCAGCAGGGAGAAAATGGCAACAGCACACTTTTGAATTAAAACACCTTGGAGGTGCTTTAGTTCAAAAGCTCACCACTGCCATTTTCTGTGCTGACATGCATTTTGCTGCTTATACAAGAGCACACGGTGCAGCACAGATCGTGTCAGCTTGCATGCAGAGTAGACTCGCTTAACCAAATCTGCTCTGAAGCGGTGGACCTCCAGCACGTCACAGGAAAAAAAGTAGGTGTATAAATGCCCAGGGTTAAAGTAACTACTCCCAAGGCCTGAATATACCCACTGCTGGAGCAGGAACATTTAGGTTATAGGTGGCAGCTTCGGCTGCTTTAACATCTAAGAAAAAATTTTAAATTGACATTAAAACTATTAAAAATCTCAAAGCTTGTGCTATCTCCCTGTAGAGGGCAATCAAGGGTTCATTAATTAGGCTTTCTGGGGGGAGACAGCATTGTGCACCAAAGGGGATATTGAGAAGGGAAAGATACATTGAACAGAACTGTCTCTCTAAACAGACAGCATAAATTGGATTATTTTATAAGTGGGCATGACTCGTTGCCATACAAAAGGTAAAAGCCCAACAGCAAGGCCAGGCTTTTTCCAAAATCAAGATATTAGCTGCTAGCAACATAACTTTTTTTAATGAACTGTTTTAAAACTTAATTTAAGATATTATTTCCAGCGTTCTGAAACTTATTGAGCTTTTGCAATGACACTTTTGAGCTTGCAAAAGAGATAAAATTGCAAGGCAAGACCTTGGAAAAAGTACAGCTTTTGGGGTAACAATACTATTCAACTCTCTTATAGCAGTTTTCAACTTTGGGATTGAATACAGCCTCAAGCAATGCAGGACAGCTCCTGTAGTGCTGGCAGTGAGAGCACTACTGCAAATGAGAGGCATTTATACACATGCTCTGGGAGTGGGGGAGGGGGAAAGCATTTTAATTAGAGTGGCTCTGAGAGCCGCTTTAACTAAAGCACCCGGAGCATCTCGTGTATCAGCAGCCCTGCACTTCGAAATGGCAGCAGGGGTGCTTTATCTAATGCTTGTTCAACAAGCCCCTCCACCACCTTTTTGAAGTGCCGGGGTATGAGATGTGGGAAGCTGCTGGAGCACGGTAACTGCCATGCTCCAGCAGATTTGATTAATCAATCCATCACTCCTAAACCATCCATCAAGATGCTCATTTCTTCTAATAATTTGCCAGGTTTCAAACTTTTTTTCTGCATTTTTGCTAGGAATATTTTTTTCAACTCATCTAAAGACCAAATTCTGACCTTGAATATCCATCAAATGCTGAATTCAGTTGTAGACACTTTGAATAAAGTGAACAAGGGGTAAGGATGTTGAGGTCTTTCCCAGCACCAGAGGAAAACAGATGCCAGGGCAGGCAGCAGAACAGGGGGATGCTGCTGAACAAGGACAAGATAGTAGGGAAGAAATCTGGAGCCATGTTGAGGAAAGGGGAGCCTGAGTAGCAATTCACTACTCATGTTCACATTAAAACAGCAGGATAACAGGGGTGGATGAACATCTTGGAGGGGGTAAAAGATTGGTGGCTACCACTGCTGCCAGCCCAACCACAGGCTCAGCTACTCCCACTGCCCACGGTGCAAAGACTGCTTGTTACGCCTCTGCATTAGACAAACAGAAACAAGATGGCCAAACTCAAGAGATGGAGCAAATGAAAGCTAAAGAGTCATCACTACACTAAAATGAAAGCCATCTGTATACATTTCAACACAGAGATATTTCCCTAGTCAGGGAACTTCTGGTGGGGCTGGACGTGTTCAGATCAGCAGGTCCTGACGATCTCCACCCCAGAGTGCTGAGGGAACTGGCAGAGGTCATTGCAGGACCCCTGGCATGGCTTTACGAGCACTCGTGGTGCTCAGGCAAGGTGCAAGAGGACTGGAAAAGGGCCAATGTGGTCCCCATTTTCAAAAAAGGGAGGAAGGAGGACCCAGGAAACTATAGGCCCATTAGTCTTACCTCGGTCCTGGAAAAGCTCTTTGAGAAAATTATCCAGGTGCACATCTGCGAGGGACCAGCAGGAGAGGTTATGCTTAGGGGCAACCAACATGGGTTCATCAGGGGCAGGTCCTGTCAGACCAACCTGGTGGCTTTCTATGACCAGGTCACAAAATCCTTGGACGCAGGTGTCACGGTGGACTTTTGGAAGGCCTTTGACACTGTCTCTCACCTCATTCTCATTAAAAAATTAGGTGACTGTGGTGTTGATGCCTACACAGTCGGATGGGTCACTAACTGGCTGGAGGGCGGCACCCAGAGAGTGCTGGTGGACTGGTCTTATTTGACCTGGAGGGATGTGGGCAGTGGGGTCCCCCAGGGCTCGGTCCTTGGGCCTGCACTGTTCAACATCTTCGTCAGCAACTTGAACGAGGGGATGAAAAGCACAGTGTTCAAATTCACAGATCTCACTAAGATGTGGGGAGAGGTGGGCACGCTAGAAGGGAAGGACAGGCTACAACTAGATCTGGACAGGTTACAGGGGTGGGCAGATGAAAATAGGATGGGATTCAATACTGACACGTGCAAGGTACTGGACCTAGGGAGAGAGAACCAGCAGCACAGACCTTCAGGCTGGGGAACTCCCTTCTCGTCAGTGCAGAGGCAGAAAAGGATCTTGGAGTCATTATTGATTCTAAGATGAACATGGGCCACCAATGTGGGGACGCAGTCAGGAGGGCCAACCACACCTTGTCATGCATCCACAGATGCATCTCAAGCAGGGCCAAGGAGGTGATCCTCCCCCTCTATGCGACACTGGTCAGGCCGCAGTTGGAGTACTGCATCCACTTCTGGGCACCGCACTTCAGGAGGGATGTGGACAACATGGAGAGGGTCCAGAGGAGGGCCACTCGCATGGTCAGGGGGCAGCAGGGCAGGCCCTACGAGGGGAGGCTACGAGACCTGAACCTGTTCAGACTCCACAAGAGAAGGCTGAGAGGGGATCTGGTGGCCATTTATAAACTTACCAGGGGGAACCAAAGGGTAAAGGGAGAGTCCCTGTTCCCCAGAGCACTACCGGGAGTAACTAGGAATAACAGCCACAAGTTGACTGAGACTAGATTCAGACTAGACATCAGGATGCGCTACTTCACAGTCAGGGTGGCTAGGATCTGGAACCAACTTCCAAGGGAATTGGTGCTCGCTCCTACCCTGGGGGTCTTCAAAAGGAGGCTAGATAATCACCTCGCCGGGGTCATTTGATCCCAGCACTCATTCCTGCCATGGCAGGGGGTCCGACTTGATGATCTGCTCAGGTCCCTTCTGACCCTATCAACTATGAAACTATAAGAGAGAATCCTTCATTTTGACATCAACCTTACTTGGGTTTATATCCTTTGACTTCATTATTACTTGTGTTTGCATCATCTCATTCTGTTGGCAGAAAATGTTGCAACGGGTTTCACTGAGCTGTTTGGCAAGTTACTAGTAACTTTGCAAAACTGACATCAATTGTCCTCGGTCAGGGTAACCCCAGCATAAATTAGTGTGTTAATTAACATGCCCCTTGTTTATTCTTTTGTATCTTTTCTTGTACAAAGTGTAGGCAAACAAAAAAGTCACGTATGTATGATTTTGAAACTGTGATTTGAGAAAGGCAAGAATTCTTGTTCACGGTATCTTTTATTGGACCAGCACTGTAGTTGGTATAGCAAGCTTTCCAGTATCACAGTACCCTTTGTCAGGCTTCGGAGACAAAAGCAGACAGAGATGCACTAAATAGCAGATGGAACAAAACCTTGTTAAGTAGAGTCATTATTACCTGGAGTTAGTTAGTATCAGGAAGATTATAATGGACCATGAAGATATTGTTTCTATACTAAGTCCCTGATGCTGGGAGCCAGGTTTAATGATAAGGTTGCCTACGTAATAGGGTTGCTTGAGACTTTCCATTAAGAAGCCTTGTTTTCAGTAAACTTGCCAAACTTTCATCATAGAATCATAGAGCAGGAAGATGGTGTATTTCATAACAGAGGAAGAATGCGCTACTCCTCAGCCATCTTAGATACATTTCTTTTCTTAAAAACTACCAATCAAGGAGATTCCACAACTTCCCTAGGTATTTGGGCTGAATTTTTTAATTCCAGCGATCTACCTCCTAGGGCTACCATATTTCCAGTATCAAAAAAAGGACACTTGTGAGGGGAGGTGGAGAGGAGAGGAGAGGGGACGGGGCATATGACGGAGGGTGGGGGGCAACGATATGTCCGTGTCTTGCCACCGCCCCTCACTCCTAAGCCTCTGACCCCCAGCCCTGCCAGTGCCTCTCACTCCCAACCCACAGTGCCCCACTCCCACCCCACAACCCCCTGCCCCCCAGCGCTGCCAGTGCCCTTCACTCCCACCCGCAGCCCCTGCCATCCAGCCCTGCCGGTGCCCCGCTCTCTGGACCCACAGCCTCTGCCCCCCAGCCCTGCTGGTGCCCTTCACTCCCGACCTGCAGCACCCTTCCCCCCCAGCCCAGCTGTGCAGAACACATGATCCCCAACAGCCAATCACCTTGCCTACTGCTCCCAGCCCCAAGCAACCAGCCAGGGAAAGCAGAGGCAGATCAAAAACCCAGACATTTGCTTGCATTTTAAAAACCTGCCCAGACATGAGGACGGGGGACCAAAAAAGAGGACATGTCTGAGAAACCCCGGGCATATAGTAACCCTATCAGCTTTCATTTTGGGTTTTTGGTGTTTTGTTTTGTTTTGGGGTGGGAGGGGTGGAGATCAAAGCCATTTTTAGGAAAGAAGTAGGGAAAAAAACAGTTATTTTGCCCCGACTAAATTTGATTCCGACACCTTTCATCCATGAATTGCTTGGGCCCAGAAGATTATCTCTGAGAGCAAAGAAGCTGCCTCTGCTCTCAGTTCAGTTCCAGGACACAAAACATGGCATGGCCTACTGCACCCCAAAGTAGCAATAGCAGGCAGGGTCCCACTCAGGCCCAGACTGGAGCATACCCCCTTGGAAAAGGTGTAACGCTGCTGGAATCAAATGCCTGTATCAACAATACTGCTAAAATGCCTTAAGTAAATCCAAAGACCAATAGCTGTTTTTTAGTTACATTAAACAAACATCCTAAAATACTGTAACAAAATACCAAGCACCACTAGCAGTGTTACAATGCTTATTTAATAACTGCACCCACACAATACTTATGGGTACAAACATTTGATCAGAATACCTACAGCTGAGCTAGTGAGAGAGACTCTACCCTGTCCCAGGCTGCCTGGCTCCAGCAGGTCAGTTCACACTAGCAAGAATCCATTTCTCTCACCCCATGTTATCCCCTCGAACTTTCACACAAATCTGTCTTGTTACTCTGAATACACAAAACTTTCTTTCTTATTTTGTGTACTACTAGTGGACTTCATTCAAGACCTTCAGGTTTACTCCTTGGTTTACCAATCTCCTTGCCATCGTTCACCACCTGTTCATTTATCTGTGGTTCCTCAAACTTTATCCTGCCAACAGTAGCTTTTCAACCCCCTGTGTGTGCATGTGTCTGCCTGTCTGTTTCTCAAATCATGGATACCTGGAAGATTTACAAATAATAAAATATTCCATCACCTATTGCATAATTACAGTATATTTCATAATCCCCGCACACTCCAATTCTGTGCAGCCTGGACCTGACCTTTAGCAGAGAGAACAGCCTTGTAATCAGCATTGTGCCTTTCTCAGTGAAAATCTTCCCCAGATCACGTGAAGTTTTAAACTTCTGAAAGCTTTAACGGATGGGATCATGGGGGAATGCAGCTGTTCAAATCTAAGATGTCTATTGAGGAGGCAAAGTCAAGCATCAGAAGTTATATATGCACACAAGACAGCCAGGTTAATGTTGCATAAATGTCCTTAATTTTAGCATGTTTTAACTTCTTAATGCTTACCTGCTCAACCCTAATCATAGTGTTTTAAGAGTTCTTTGTGTGTCTGTGATACATAAAATACTTCATATTCAGCTGCTTTGGACCACAGTGTTGGATCATACACTGCTGCCTTTACCTGCAGTTGTAGGATATCAGTAAGGACCCAGTGATATGCCTTCTGCTTGTGTACCAACATGGTGCCGTGCAGAGTAATATCTGCTGCTTGTGGACTAAGTACTTGCCACAACCCAAAGTTGTGGTTTTTCTTGTTTGTGTGTGCTTCGGCATCGCTAAATCATGTTCCCGCCAAATTGCAGCTCTTTTGCACGGTGGAGTGTTCTGTTGTAATGGAGAACCCGCGTGCAGGAGTTTTTCCCGCCAGTTCTGTAGCTTTCTTTGCATGGTGCATTTCTTTTGCATTATAGTGATGCACGATGCAAAGGAGTTCCTGCCATTTGTATTTAGATTCATGCCACATTATTGGCCGGTTCTAAATATAGGCATACGTGGCGGCTAGCTATTGGCTTGCTAGCCGTACAAAAGGCTTGGGTAGTTTCCGCCCAAGTTGGAGAGAGAGAAAGCACGTGGAGTTCGGGAAAGGAGCGTGAAGATCTCTAAGCGCTGCTGATCCATACGAACCCAGCTTTTTCCTTAAGAGGGCAACAGAGGTTTAATTTGTCGAACCCACAGAGCTTCAACAACTCCGGGGGACCTATTTACCTAACCCTCGGAGCCTTAACAACTCCGAGGCACATAACCTCTAGCCTCTCCCCGTCACCGATCGCAGTCCAGACGTAAACCGAGTTTATTAGAATCCTCCACCGAGAACTCAAGCGGAGCTGTGCCTGGAAAGCTGACCAGCCTACACCGCGACCACCTTGGGTGTAAGTAAATAATCTTTTCAATCAACCATTACGCCTCCGTGACTGATTCTAGCTCGAGCGTACCAAACCGCGCCGCGGTTTTTCTCCAGCCCCGTGTACCCGGGCTGCCGGCCACAGCCTGTGTGCACAAAGACGGGCCCGGCTCGCACATGGAGACCCAGATGGGATCGAGAGAGAACTCGCACATGGCGATCCAGGTGGGATCGGGAGAGGGCCCGCACAGTACTCAACTGTCTATAATAGCTTGAGCCATTTGCCAAATCAAGATGGCAACCCATGAATTGGGACCACATCTGAAGTTTGTTACTGGTTTCTACCTAAAATGAAGTCTCGGGTATCATTCCTGTAACCATGGGCAACTGGTGCTGCCTTAGTTGGGGGGGCACATGCCCCCCCAATGCCCAGTCCCACCAACTTGGGGGGTCCCCCATGGGTGATCCTACAGACTGGGGAGGGCACCGGTGCTCCCGCCTGCCCCCCGTCCATCACCTAAGTGGGGAGTGCAGCCGGTCAGGGGTGCACCCCTGTGCACTCCCTACACATCGCCACTGCCTGTATCTCCCTCCATAATACTATGTATTAGAGTTCTGAATACAAACTCCATTATATCCCCCATGCCCATGGGAGTGGGACCAAATTGTCCCTGCTGATACAGACATTTTGGCACAGGTGGTGAGGTGTGTAGTAGGTTAGAGAATTACCAGTTTTGGTGTGAACAGAATTTTCTTTCTTAAAGTTAATTAAATGCTCTATTCAAAGTGGCAGGGGTGTAGGTTGTAGCCGTGTTGGACTAAGGACATAGGCAGACAAGGTTCCTTGGGTGAATCTGATATATTATCTATTCAAAGTGGAAGATTTGGGGCAATGGTTTTATTCAGTTATATTGATCGTATTCAGCCCTTCTTATTTCTGAATCATTTTTCTGTGGCAGACCCCAGAAACCCCAAGCAGAATTCAATGATTGCCTGGGGCATGATTGGCCAATCTATGGCATGTGCGCCACAAGTGCCACAGGCAGCGTCTGCATGGCACTTGGCAGATTGGGATGGGGAACACAGCAGCAGATAGAACAAGGAGAAGAAAGCAGAGCAGCAGATCAGGCAGGGGTAGGGGACTAGAGTGGTACTTGAGGAAAGCATAGAGCTTTATTTGTAGCATACCTGCAAAAAAAATTGGCACTCACTGGTCTAAGAACTATACCAACAGAAAGGAAGACATGGTTCCTGCCTCTCAAAGTTTACAGTCTGAGCCTCCCCATCATGCACGAATCTACAAATATTTAAGTCTGAGCATGGTACATGCTAAAATAAACATATTTAAGCATTTGCAACATTGGTTCCTATTTAAAATATAGTAAGGGGCTTTAGCCAAGAGAGGAGAGAGAAGCTAATAGCTACAACTAGCCCATAAAACAACGTCTATATATGTACAAATCTATTAATATAAAGAAGCATAAAAGTTTTTTCTAACCTCTAGTTTGTTTAAAATTAATAAAAGCTAGATTTCCATTTTGATCACTTCGGCTTGGTTCCAAGGTACCTGTTGCCTATATCTAACTTTGTTTTATACAAGCTAATTCCAAATCTGTGTACTGATAAATATTACCCCCAGTCCTAAATTCCACCTGGATAACATGAAGCACAGAGGTGAAGTGATTTGCCCAGGGCCACAATAAGCCATTTACTAGAGAATAAGTTAAACTCTGACTACGCAGCACCCCTAAGGCCTAAAGAATCATGACCCATTATACCCAGTTATATACCCAGATATATAGAGTGGTATAAATGCACATGCAGTGCAGACACTGCAGTTTAAGATTTATATATATAAAAGAATCATGACCCATTCCTATATACAAATACATGTATATGTATATATACGTATGTATAAGAATGGGTCATAATTGTTTATATATACTGCATATGCATTTATAGCACTAGTAAAATACACCTGTTACTTGCAGCTATTTCTGAAATGATTGGCTGGGATGAAAAAAAAACACTTGTCCTTGTGTTAATCATCCATTCCTAGAGCATCTTTCCACCCCCGACGCCGAAAAACACTTGTCCTTGTGTTAATCATCCATTTCTAGAGCATCTTTCCCCCCCCGACGCCCCTGGCAGCAAGGAGCGGGGAGGGTGGCGAGCAGCGACTGCCCACAGGCACCGCCAGTGACACTGGTGGCGGCCAATCTCAGGGGGCGCACGCGCACCCGTGTGCCGCCCCTACGTGTCGCCAGTGCCAGAGCACTTTATAGACAGGGAACAAACTAACACTCCATGAACAGAGGTTTTTTAAGGGCTGCAAAACACTGCATATTGGACACTAATTAGAAACAAACAAGTTGCACAAATCAGCAACAACATTGCAGCAGCAGAGAGGCCAGAAGGATGTGTGCGTAAAGCTCCCCTGTGCCACCCAGCTCATCCCCCACAGAGAAGCCAGGTAGGAAGTAAACTCCTCTTTAGGTAGATCATTATAAATCGCAGGGTCTTCTCAAGAGTCTGGAAAGGAGGTAAGCGATGTATTTGGTTGCCGTCTTGGTCCGAGACAAAAAGAAGTGCAAAAACCTAGAGCTCTTGGTTCAGAGATGAGCCCTGTTATCAGACCAAATGAGAAATTGCAACAAATATATATATAATTTTTTTTTCTGCAAGCTTTTGGGCTCCCAGAACGGAAAGGAGGTAATTCCCCCAATTTCCGAGACTACGAGCAGACAACTCGTTTACTTCCGCGCCCGATTCGTTGGGGACTGGCCGCCCAGCCCAGCCCAACAGGCCGAATTTAAATAGCAATGAGCTCGCATTGGCCGGGCAGGTGCGCAGGGAGAGCGTGCGTCGGGACTTCACGTGGCACAATGTGTTTGCCCGGGCGCGCAAGGCCGGTCGCTCTGCTCCCAACCCGCCCGGCAAGGCGGCCCGCTGCCTTCCTTCGGGCTCAGCCGCCGCCTTCATTCGGGTCCAGCAGCTGCCGCACAGGCCGCCCCGACCCGCGCCACGCCGTGCCCCTGGGTGCTACGAGCAGTGTCTCGGGGGAGGAGGTTGTAACCAAATGACACAGGCGGACACATTTTTGGGGGTCTAATCTTTTATTATTATTATTATTATTATTATTAAAATTCCTCTTTGCAAGCTTTCGGGTTGAAACTCCTGCA
>NW_005842081.1:2091098-2095121 GCF_000455745.1 Alligator sinensis | reverse complement strand
ACCCCCTCCCCGAGAGAATGACAAGGCCGCAGCGGCCGCGTTACACGCCGGTTTCACCCCCCGCCTCCCGCCACGTGCGGGAGGAGAAGCCCGTGGGGGCTGTCCCGATACTGTCACATGATACTATCATCATGTAGCCGCTTCACAGCCTCCCTGCTTGCTTCCCTTAGCAGGGCGCCGCCATATTGCTGTACGGCAACGCCCGGCGCCATTTTGTATCCCTCCCGCTTGGGCGCCGCCATTTTAGATTACGGACAGGCCCCACCCCCTCCCACATCCCGCCCTCCCGTCGGCGCTTGGGCGCCGCCATTTTGGGTGACGAAAAGCGCGGGTCCTCGCCCCCCTCCGCCCCTTCTTGCCTCCGCTGAGGTGTCTTCATAAAATGCCCGTGCAGAACCCCCTCTTTTTTCGGCCCGCTCCCAAGATGGCGTCGATGCGGGAGAGCGACACCGGCCTGTGGCTGCACAACAAGCTGGGCTCCACGGACGAGCTGTGGGCGCCGCCCAGCATCGCCTCGCTGCTCACGGCCTCGGTCATCGACAACATCCGCCTCTGCTTCCACGGCCTCTCGTCGCCCGTCAAGCTCAAGCTGCTGCTGGGGATGCTGCACCTGCCCCGCCGCGCCGTGGACGAGGTGAGCCCGGGGCCCGGCCTCGGGCCTCCCCCCGCTTCAGGCAGACTCGTCCCGGACACAAACTGCCTCTGCGTTTCTCCGTAGTAACACGGCAATGTCGGGACTCGTGGGAGAGGTGCAGTTTCTTTTATTAGACCCACGAGATTATTTTTGGCAAAAAATTATAATAAAATTTTAATGGGAAGCTTTTGGGGCACAAACCCCCTTCGTCAGGCACCGGGTGGGGGAGGGGGGGGAGACGGTCAAAGTTCTCCTGGGTGGAAACGAAAGGGGTTTTTTTTATTGGGGTTTTTGATTTTTATTGTTTGGGTTTTGCAGAGGGGAAACTGGTCTGGGCAGGCAGTTTATTTCTTCGGTTGGTTTTGTGTGCATTCAAACCGTTTTGGGGGAGGGAAACGCACCCCCCCCCTCCCCCTCCGCCTTGCCTGACTGATGAAGCAGCGCGGGTCAGCGGTGAGTCGCCGGAGAAGGGACCGTCCCCCCGAGCAGGCTGCTTTACTGCTTTACACCCATCCTGCTGCTGCCAGGTTTCAGGTGGTGCTCGTCATGTGCTGCTTTTAAAAACAAGCCGTGTTTAATTTTTCATTTAAAAAAAAACAAAAAAAACAAACTTTTTTTCTTTAGTGTTTGGGAGCGGACCGTTATCTATGTTGTGTGCGTTATGTCTCGCTGAGCGGGCTGTCAGTCTTGATGTATTTTAATACAGGAGAGTGATGACTCCAGGAAAGTGAAAAGCCATCTATATTCACGTTGATTTTAATTGTATAAGTTGTCTAGTGACAACTTCAAGTTTCTCTCCATTCAATTTTCTCTCTGTGAACAAGTTAGCCTCAAATTTGACTTTGTCTCTGTACTTTTGGAGCACTGTACGTCTACTTCCTCTGACTCCTTGTGTACACGTGTGTACTGGTAAGGTTACAGGAGCACAGCATTGGCACCTGAATATCATGAGATTAGGACCCACATTGCATCAGCTTTGTGCATCTAAACTGTGCATTGTATGTGTAATTGGTGCACCACGGGTGGTGTACATAGTGAGTCTTTAAATTGTGTGTGCCCTCTGCGTGTCAGGTTGCATTTACACTTCTTTTAACAGAAGAGTAAGGCAGTCCCAAGGGGCTCTGTCACTTCACAGAGAAAAAATCTGTAACATCATAAACTCTGTAACAAGTATCATGCGACAGAGAATCTCTCACTTTTTAAATGAGTGATGGATTACGTGCGCTTTGTAACGGTGGAATACCTCTTGGACTGATCGTCTAACTACAGTGAAACACGTGGATTATTAGACTGTCTGATGCCCTTTGGTTTTAAAAAGGATTTTTAGTGGATCATTGGTCCACTTTTTTTTTTCTCCCAGGGAAGGTTAGGCAAGTCCAGACAAGAATATCTCCACAGTGTCCTTTTGGTAGCTTGGTCCTTTGCTTAAGTATTGTGCTTCTTTTTTCTTCTCCCTGATATTTTATATTTTGTAGCTACCATAGTACCTTTCGTTCAGGAGCTCTACTTTTTTACCAGTACTGATGAATTAATATCATCTTAAGGCAGGAATAGATAATCAAGCAGTGTTTTCTTTACCCTATCGTAAACCCCATTACTGCTTGCTTGTCATCACTGACTAGTAAGAATAATTGGTCCCTGGTTTTGTAATGTATCTTTGTATTTGTAGACAGTTGTCAAATCTATACTCGTGGAGTATTTCTTTGGGATGAACATGGAAGCGTTTGAATGCTTTTTCATGGATTCTGTTTCTTTAAACTTCTTCCTTTTTCTCCTAATGTCTTTTAAGCTAAGCACATTTTTTTTCAAATGATGCCTAAAGCTCAGTGCAGTGTTGACTTGAGTTTCTGGCTGGGTTTTTTGTTTTTTTGGTTTTTTTTTGTCAGAATAATGACATTTATTTACTTTGCACATTGTACTCCTGTTAACCCATGGCATGTGAATTTTTGTGCCAGCATTGCACATACTCGGGTAGAACTATCCTGTGATTATCTTTTTTTTTTTTTTTTTGATCCTGCCAGAGTAAGAGCAATGTGTTTTGCTATCCCTGGGATGTCCTGTGAGGGAGATGGTCCTATGCATCGTAGCTCTGCTGCACAATCGGGGTATCATGGTCCCCTGGGGTGCTGCAAGATACTTTTAAGGGTGCTGCACAAAGACCTACACATGATTCTCAAGATAATCGCAGAGATATCAAATAGGAATCTATAGTGACAAAACATCCTGATCTGTTGTGGTCTGAGCTTTTTGCAACAGAAGAATTGCTTTATCATTTTTCTGCACTCAAAAAATGAGTGAAAACTATGAGTTTAGCATTTTTCTGAGGGGTGCCTTGATTCTATCAAGGTTGAGAGTCATTGATGTAGAGAAGAGGCATCAAAAATCCACCCTGTGGAGACCTGGGATCTGGCCCATGGGTCTCGGGCTGACCCCTCATGCAACGCATAGTGGCCCTAGCTCTGTATGCTGCATGCACTGCACAAGCTGAACTGGGCACCCAAACTGACACTGACTCTGGGGCTGGTTTGGTGTGGGTGCCCCACACAGTGTTTGCCTCATGCTCGCCCAATGTACTGTGTGCATTCTGTGAGCCCTGGATCAAGGCTAACTTGCTCTATGCAGCATGTGGGGCTGGACCAGGCACACACTGCATGTGGCACAGGGGGCTGATTGGGGTATATGCTGCATACGGCTCCCTGCTGGACCCGCTCCATGTTCTGACTCTGGGATCAGTCCAAATTGGCCCACAGACCACCCTCATGCACCAAAGCCAGCACTCAGCCTGGCTGGTGCAGGTGCTGCATGCAACATGTTCCCTGTGCCAGCTTCAAGTTTAAGTGCCAGGCTGGGGCTGATACTGCTGCACTTGGCATGCAAGCCTAGTGTGGGGTATGGTCTGTGTGCTGCCTCTGGTGCATAGGGCTGCTTGTGGGCCCAGTCTGGCCTGCAGCTCAGTCCCATACTTCTTATCCAGGCCATGGGGCAAGATGAGTTTGATGCCCCCGTGGTAGAAGGTAGTCAGTGCAGTGCCCCCTCTTGCTAGTCTACTTGAGTGGGGAGACCCTTCACCTTATGCACTCTTCAAAGTTGGAATCAGCGCATGTACAAGGTATAAGGGAGCACAAGCACAATGTACTCATGTTGTGTCTCTTAGCTCCCTTGAGCTGTGACCCCCAGAAGTCTGTGCAGGACAAGGGTGGGTTGCGCACTCAGGGTCAGGGGCTGTGCTAGCCTATTGCCAGCAGGGGGGCTGGGTTGGGGCTGTACTTGGGAGGAGTGAGGCAAGAAGCAGCGCTGGGAGGCGGACTACAGGGTGGCTGTGGCAAATTTTAGGATGACTGTAGCCCACTCTGTAAACTGCCCCCACCCATCCCGAGTGCAGCCTTATG
>NW_005842081.1:2089443-2091067 GCF_000455745.1 Alligator sinensis | reverse complement strand
CCCCCCCGGAAGAGGCCACATCAGGCAGCCCACCCTCACCCCATGCACAAATCTGGGGGACACATGCCCCCTATGTCTCCTCCAGGGTGCGTTTAGCACAGGGATCTCCCCCTCCACCATGTCCCCCCAGACAAGCCATTTGCAGGTCCATCCTGTGCCCTGCCCTGGCTGGGCAGCGCTTGCCCCTGCACCAGCCCCATTCCCTCCCTCACCATAGGGACCTCCATCTGCTCCCCTCCCCATGCCCCTCCCCTCCCACACACTTACCAGCCGGAAGCTGCTCTCCAAGCTGCCGGGCTGCATATCGGCAATCAGATCAGTATCAGCCATCAGTATCAACCAAAAAAGGCTTTATCGGTGCACTACTAATTTATAGCGCATGCACACACATGTAGTTGATGCTTTCTGTCTTTGTATCATTTACATACAATACTGGCATACTTATTACTTACTACATTTTTTGGCTAAATGAAAATGCTGCATCACAATAGGTTTCTTTTGTACTGACACAGAGCCATTACAACATGTCAGGTTTCATAACTAGTTGTGAATCCACTTTATAATGTTTAGTCCACAATGCTCTAGAGCAAGAGCTCCAAAAGGGCTTCTTCCCAAACATTCTTACTTCTTTTTTCTCCTCTTTTTTTCCTTTACCCCAAATGTTTGTTTACTCATAGTGTTCATTGTGGTTTATTACAAGTGAAAATTAGTTTCATTTTTCTCATTTTGTTTAAATTAAAGCTTTACAGTAGTGTTTTACATCCAAAACTGAAATAGGAGAGGTATACACTTGATTTGTTAGCAGACTTTTCTGGAGAAACATTTGGCTGCCTATGCAAATTACTGTTGGCACCTTGTTTTTCTGTATACCAATTTCATACCTTTTTAAAGCTGTTTTTGCTAAACACTTGCGTTTCAGATGAGGTGTGCAAGGAGAACTGACAACATTTGTTGGGCCTGACCTTAACATCTTCAATACTCTTAATTACATTAGTTTGTGGTTCTCTGGAAAGTAAAAATGGCATGGATTTTTGTGGGTGATATGAATGCATTACTTTTGAAAGTTTGTCTAAGTTTATTACAGCTATGTCGCTGGTCCAGTAAAATATACTGCCCACAAAAAATCCTTGCCTCTCACTTCCTGGACCATCACAGCTACAACATCACTCCAATGCTACTTAAAAATGAGGACACCCATCACAACAGTGTGCTCAGTTTGCAAATAAAAGTTAACTTTTTTTTTTTTTTTTTTTTACCTGCTGGCCCTGTAAGCTCAACCTGGGATCAGGTTCTTCCTGATCAAAACAAGAAAAGGCTCGACTTTGAAACAGGCTGTGAGGGAATGTAGGAAACAGCTTAAGAAGAACAGACAGAATGTGGGGAAGTGTTAGAAACTTGCCAAACAAGTCACTAGTTCAGTTGGACTAATGTTAAACCTAGCAGAAAGTAGATGCGTTTATCAGGTTTTTGGGGGCCTTTTTACCACATTTTAAAGTTTTAGAATTCATGTGGGGGGTGGGAGGTAAAAATGTAGACTGGCATCCTCAGAAGTATTTTATCCTTTCTTTTTGCTCCCACTTCATTCTTTTGTTAGCTGTAGTGGAAATCACTTCTGATGGATTTG
>NW_005842081.1:2081626-2089412 GCF_000455745.1 Alligator sinensis | reverse complement strand
GTAGGGAAAATGCCATTTTTCCTCCTTACCCTTTAGTCTACTTGTGTTTCATTGAGAAGTATGAGTTTTAGCCATGCTGGGAAAGAATAGGAGGTATAGTGGAGGTTTAAGGGCTATAAATTCCCGGAAACAGATTCTGTCCATAGTATTAATAGTAATTAAATTGGGGAATGAAACAGGTTTGTGGTGGAAGGGAGGCACTGTATAAGAAGCAGCAAAATCAAAAGGACCATCAGCAATTGACTTTATTTTTGAGTTCTGAAGGTGTTTTCAGAGAGGAATGGAGAACAGAAAGTCAAGTTAATAGTCTAAAGAGAGCAAAGAAACACATTAGCATGAAGCAAGTGAAATGTTTGCATAAGAGGGGTCCCGTTCTAAATCAATAAAGGGAAGGAAATGCAGATTGAAGGCTGAAAATCTGTCTTTGATAACTTGCCATGTTTGAATACCTGCAAACATTGCAATACATATTGTACAATTTACAGTGTTAAACGCAATTGGAGATGGAAAAGGCCAAGTCTCCATATTAAGTCTGCATTTCCATGCATAAAATCTCTAATGTTAATATTGTATGTTGCCAGTGACTTAATAGTTATCAGCTAGTTTTTGTTCTGTTTGTCTTATGGCCTGGTATGCACAACTACCTGAAGCCACATCTCCGTTCTGTTAAAGGTTGGATAGATTGAGGCAGGTTAATTTTTAACCTTTAAACAAATCTTACAACAAAACCAAACCAAAAAAAAACTTTTTAAAAGTCCAGCTTTCAGCTTGTACTTCATAGCCTGCGCTATCTATAAATGAAGAACTAAAATGTTAAATTAAAAAAAAATCATTGTGTGAAGTGTCAGTGATGTGGATGTTGTTTAGGTTGGGTCTGTTGCTACTGGCTAAGAATATGGGAAGCATATGTTTCAGCTGTTTTAAAGGGGAGGGGAAGCTTTGTCCTCTAGTGTGCACGTTGGCTATTGCACTCTAACTGTTCTATCTTCCCGAGCCATTGTGTTATAAGTAGGGGTCTACCTAAATCATGGGAACTAAATTTTCACAGGCTGGTCACGGCATAAATAGCACATTCTGGAGATGTTTCCTGAATGTGCTCTGACGACCCTGCCCCTCAGTGCTGGTTGGTTTGCAGAGAGGCCTGGCAGGGGGTGCACCATCTTGCCTGCTGGCTGCCCTTCATGTGGCCCCTCCCCTTGACACCGTTTGGTGGAGAGACCCCGCTGGAGGGACGGGGGGGGGCAGCCCAGTCTTGTCTGCTGCCCTTTGTATTGCCTCACCAGCTGGCGCCACCCCAGCCCCCAGACTGGGCTGCCACAGCAGCAGCAAGGTTTACTGGCTCCCACTGGGGAGCTAGCACTTTATTAAATGTTTTAAGTTGATTTAGCAGTTTCTGCAGAATTGCAAATTGGGTGGACATTGAGTTGTAAGTGAGCTAAATTGTGTGAAATTTGACCTTGAATGAAGCAGGGTTAAAGTTGAAACAGTTTTGCTTTCCTTGTGCCACTACAGCAGAGATTCCCAACCACCAGGCCGTGGCCCAAAGGGTTGGCTGCCAGGTCGTGGCACAAGCTTTAACCCCTGCTAGCAACAGTTGTATGCCCAGGCCACGCCCACATCATGCTGATTGGCTGGGCAAGAATATCCTCACTTGGCCAATGACTGTGACTTTAGCTTTTGAAATTGGACTGCGGTAACTATGGCTAGTCACTTCTGTATCGGTGAGACTGCCGTAGCTACTCATGTCTGGCTTGTCTCCTCCTTGTATCCTCAGCAGCTAGCTAGGTAATGTTAGCCAGCTGGCAATGTGTATGTATGAATTTTAGTTATTGTCATCTCCTTTATTGATGATGTTCCTGATGTACCTCGCAACCTCCCCTCCCCCCTGCCACATAAATTAAATTTAAATACGTAAATTAAATTGTTTCTATACCCGGTCCGCCAAAATTCTTTGAGTGAGTTTGCCGGTCCGTAGTATAAAAAAAGATTGGAAACCACTGCACTTCAGAATCATGCAGATGTAACAGCTTATTGGTATTGGCTAATATTGTTGCATCTTCCAGTATGATAATACATGTTTTGATTAGCAACCAAAAGCTTAGTGTAATAACTTTCCCACTACAGTGTTATGAATTCTCTCTTCTTTTCCAAGCTTCTCCCCACAAATAAGTTTTCAAAATAGCTTTTATTCTTAACTTTGTGGCAAAAATCTTGTAACATAGTTTACAGGAAGCCAAGCAGTGGGTGTTTTTTGGCAAATCGTTTATTGGCCAAAATACATTTTTGGTCACCTCGAGTTATAATAAATTTGGATTGATTACAACCTGAATTATTTCAGTTTAATGAAAAAATTAAAAGGGCTTGAGTACTAGCCACATGCTGGAGGTGGGGTGTGCCCCACCTTAATCTAGGCATGTCCTAGGGTGAAAAGGGGACCTTAGCCCAAATTGAATCTGGCAAAAAAAAAAAAAGGGGTGGGGGGGATTTGAGTTGAGGCTTCCCATATTGCAGATGAATAACCTCATTGCTCAGCTGCCAGATACGTTATGACCCTGAAATGTGAGCTCTAGGGCGTAAGGGGACTAGAACCAGCACTGTTTACATCTGGAAATAACGTCAGCAGTCGAGTTTTGGCTGAATGTGTTCAGTACTTTTTCCCATTTGAAACTTTTGGTGAAAAGATTCTTGATTTTTGGGAAGACTTGAAACACATTTTTAATTCTTTGTCAGTGGCTTAGCTCTAGTCTCGGGGTTTTATGCATTTATTCTGGGGTATAAAAATGCCTATTAGGCTCCCATAGGAAGTAATGTGCTGTGCATGTTTTTGCTGGTATCTGAATACATTTCCTAATACGAAGCAACTTGCTTAAGACTGTTGCCAATTGGTTGATTTTCTTTTTTCTTTTTTGTTAGATGAAAGGTGCACTGACTGAAATTATCCAGCTCGCTACCTTGGATTCAGACCCCTGGGTCTTAATGGTAGCTGATATTTTAAAATCCTTTCCAGATACTGGCTCCCTTAACCTTGATCTTGAAGAACAGAATCCCAATGTTCAAGATATTTTAGGAGAACTTAGAGAAAAAGGTAAGCTGTTGCTTTCTGCTTAGGTATTTGGCCTGAAAATACAAAATATTTGACAAATCCATTCAAAACATGATGGATAAAATCCTGGCTTTTGTGACTTCAAACCTAGATTTCGCTCCGTATGTTCTGGGTTCTACACTGAAGCAGCAAATATAGGTTTAATCCTTGTTAATAGGTTCAGTTCCGTTTGAAATGCAAGGAATGATCACCTGAGCTTGAATTGGAGTAAATCTAACGTGAAAATATCAGCTAGCTTGTACTAAATGTATATCTTGTGTTTGCTTTTTCCTCCTGTTTGTTTTTGTACTGAGGGAGTTCATTTTCTACTTAGGACATACATATATGTACATTTTAAAAAACAGTTGAACTTAGAACTGCCATGTTATAGGGCCCGTTGTCCATCTGTCCGTGGTTCCTAAAGCATAGTATAATGTCTACTCTGAGGATCTGATCCTATAATGGACTTTGTGGGCAGACTTGTATGGAAGGAGCCAACTATTGGGCCACATGAATAGGCTATATCTACCCTTTCAGCTCTTAGGAAGTCTCCCACTGATGTAGCTCCACTGATAGTAACAGGAGTCCCCTGTGGTTCAGTGATGGACTCCTTGTCTACCACACAGGAGACCTGGGTTCGAGTCCCAGACACTTCTACAACTACAGCCTTGGAAGCACCAAATATCTGGATTTAGTCTGGTCTTTGGAGTCTGTCTCGGTAGCCTAAAGGGAGGGTGAAAGGTTTGGGCAGCCTCCACTCCTGCAAAAAATCCTGCCCAGGCATATGCATCAAAGGTCTGGGTGGCCCTTATGCATACACTGTGATCCAGGAGGATCAGCGGTTGCCACTGATGGTAACAGCAGTGGCAGTGCTAGCATAGACTAATTTTGCAATTTTAATCAAATATAGATTTCTTGATGGTAAAACTGTTTAAGCTATGTGTGTGATAGTACTGCCGTAGTTACTTTAGCAAGGGATGCTATACAGTTGTTGGTACTAGCTGCTACTGTAGAAATGTTGGGGGGATTTTAATGGACAGAAATGGTCTTTGGGCCCTACAATGGAGTAGGTTAATAGCAAAACTCCTTGGAGATGGAACTCTGCATTTTTCAAAACAGAAGTGTGTCCTTTTACTAGTTCCAGTAATTTGTTGGCATTTTGTGGCTGGCCAGGCTGCTTGTACTTTTGAGATGTCTGAGAGTTAAACCTCAGCTTCTTTTAAGTCTTTGTTCTCTGCAAAAAGACTCTTAAAATGGCTTTATATTTAACAAGGCAAATCTTGCTGTACTTTTCTCCACCTTGGCAACAGGGTTACTAGAACATAAATTAATTGGCAGGTTTCTGGACCTCTGATGGCATAAAACGGTAGTTAGCCTTGCTATTTGAGTAGGTATTCCGAAGTTTAAAACCCCCTTTGCAAAACTATGTAATGGTCTTGTAATCGGCTGTAGAAGAGGCATTTATACCCACGTGTATTGTTAATTCTTTACACAGTAAGCGAATGTGAAACTTCAGCTATGTTGCCGTTGGAATGCCAGTACTTAAACAAAAATGCCTTGACAACACTTGCTGGGCCACTTACTCCCCCAGTGAAACATTTCCAGCTGAAAAGGAAACCAAAAAGTGCCACTCTCCGAGCAGAACTCTTACAGAAGTGTAAGTACTATCCCAGCTAGTTAATCAAATATTTATGCAAACTGGTTGGTAAAAGGAAAGTGCAGAATTCTGTTTTATTCTTCAGTTCAGGAATGTACATTGTATGTTCCCTTCTTAATAAGGTTATGCATCAGTTTGTGTAAAACTGCATCATAGCAAACTAAAAGCAGGTGTGAGCCTAACCAAACCATTTGGGTAATTACTGAATTAATGTGCTTTTGTAGTTTTAAAATGGTATTTAGATTTCAAAGTTCACAAGATTTGTTTGTTTTGATAGCAAAGTTGCATACACTGTGTTACATATAATAGTCAGTTGTAGAAACTTGCTAGGGAAAGCCTTCATTAAGATTCTTGCCACAAAAAAAATGAAATCGCAATGTAACTGAGCTTTATGTTGCCATATGTTTTTGCAACAGGGAGCATAGGCAGTAAGCACGTGCTTTCCTGTGCTCAGTAGGCTTATTGAGGATGAAATCCAAGAGGATTTTCACTAACAAAAAGGCAGAAAAAATAGTCTTAACTCCTTTAACTGGCTGAACTTAAAATATTTTACTGCATTCACATAGCACTCTGTAGCAATTCATGTATACCTTGTGACCTGATTAGTCAGTTTGAGTGGAAAATATCAGTATGTGTAGCTTGAATAAACTTCTATTTATCTCTTCTGCTTTTTCCTATCAAGCAGATTGTGTTACTCTAATTCAGACAATCTTATTAGCTGCACAAGCCCTCTTAATTCTGCTTTTTACTAGTATTTTATTATGTGATTAACAATTGAAACAGGTCACCAGCATTTGATTAAAAATAATTTTCATTATGAAACATTAGGATTGTCTGCACTAGACTAAACTTCAGAAGGCTCTTATGTAGGAAATATAGTCGTGTACGTTTCAGTGAAGATTTTGTAATAATTATAGCTTCTCTCCTTTTAGCAACCGAAACGGCACAACAGCTCAAGAAGACTGCAGGAGTGCCTTTCCACGCCAAAGGGAGGGGGCTGGTCAAAAAAATAGATACAACAAGTATGACTCATTTATAATATTATTATTACTTGGTTGAGAAAAATGTATCTGGTTTATGTTTAGGCAAAATGCAATGCACTTTCGCTTTTATTTTAAAAGTGTCTTTCTGTGAAGTCAGACAAGGTTCCTTGGGTGAATTTGATATCTTTTATTAGACCAACCCAAATAGTTGGAGAATAGTTATTAAGCAAGCTTTCGGGTTCAAAAACCCTTCGTCAGGCTAAGGAAGTTTCAGCAGTTGGTGTGTGCTCTTCCTGGATGGATGTGAAGTCAGAGCATTTCTGTTTTCCCTACTTAAATGTTTCCAACATCTTGTTTTAAAGGAATAAGTTTTCCCTTACTTGGTCAGTACATTTACAGCACTGCCAAAAATATAGGGTTAAATGGTACCATTAAGGAAGAGGTAGTTTGTAAGTGGCACAGTTCTAGGAGTAAATTAAGTTCTTTCTTGTTCCAGGAAATAGCAGTTGGAGTTTAACTTGTTACAATAGCTGTAAAAGTGTATGGCTTACACTTCTGTTCCCTTCCCTTCCGTCCCTGACATTCTACTCTGGCTACTGAGCTGGGGAAAAAGCCTAAGGTCTGTCCAGCTCTGCTGTCATTTCATAGAACAGGATAATACTCTGAGCTGAACCCAAGATGCAGCTAAGCAAAGGGATGGGACTTCTTACCTGGTTTGTCAAACCTGATAGTCATTCTGGTTAGCTATACCAAGGAGGAATTTCAGATTATTCCACAAGGAATGTTCACTGTTTCTTTAAAAATACAGAAAGGGGGAAAAAATACTATTGTATTTTATTGCAGTACTTAAAATAGGCTATAAGTATAAAATATATTTATCAAGAACTATGTACAATTCTTTGTCATAAAGGAAATTATACTTAAAAGCTGCATTATCAGCTCTGTCAAACTAGCAAAATGCAAAGTGTGCCTGCCTCTTGCATTCAACAGTTATGGTATTTGTAGTAGTTGCTTGTAATGTAAAGGTGCATACATGATTTCTGTTAATGTGCTGCTGCATGTATTTCAGTGGGGCAGTAGCACTCCCACAGTTGAAAGGAAATCCTGGGGGAATTTTCACAGGGGTGCAAAAAGTCTGCAGGATAAGCTGTGGTATGTTTCAGGAAGCAAGGGTTGATGATAACTCCTTCAGAAAGGTTTCCTTTAGATGAGTGCCATCACTGTTAAATGTGAAAGAATGTTTAGGATGCCTATTTATAGTGTTTTATTACTGTTCAGTATTTATCACTGTTGAAACACTACTGGATATGAAAACATACTAAGGCCCATCACAACCTTTCATGCATTCAGGAGGTTATTAAAGCCAGAAGCAGCTTAAACCACACAAGTTCTTCTGTAGCTTCCACTCAGCCTTTCCTGCCCTTGGTATCTGACACTGAGGTTCCCCAGTGCTATGTTGGGGAACGTAGGAGACCAATACTAACCATGTCATAACCAAGGTATAAGGCACTCTGTTATACCAAGTTGTGAATGTGATTTCAGCAAATGCAGAACACTTCCAATTGAAAGGGTTGCAACAGCCAGATGTATCAATCTGGAGATTAAAAGAGTATGGAGCATCTTTAGGGCTTTGCTTAACAAAGATAGATGGATAAGGAGTTCTTGGTAGAGTGAGAACTTCGAGACTGCAACATAAAAGCCAGTCTGTTTTGGCATAGAACAAATTCGTGTCAGTGGAAATCTGTGGAGTTATGGCATAAAAGGAATGACTCAACAAGGTTGAATTGGGCCCCTAATATGTATATTTTAGTATATTGCCATAAGGGTACTCTAAAAGAGAAATGTTTACAGCAAAAAACCTTACCTTGGTGGACTCAAAGTATGGAAAATGTAAATTCAGTCAAGGCTTGTGACTTATAGTACCTGTATGAAAAGGGTATCCAGAGTATAAATGAAGATGGTTTTTCTCTGTACATGTCAAAATTGAAACAATTCCAGTGAAAGTCTGGTGTGTTTTGCTTGAATGTACTAAAAATACAATGTCGATTTGCCATAGTATCTCCC
>NW_005842081.1:2080876-2081597 GCF_000455745.1 Alligator sinensis | reverse complement strand
TACTTCTGTTTTATTCTGTTTTTAACCTGAACGAAGTAGACTAGTAAGTGTTTTATATGCTGTGTTTCTAATATAACTTGTGGTGGTTACTTTATCCTTAAACTTTAAAATGAATATAAACTATGGAGTGGCTTCCTCAGTCTCTTCTTTGGTGCATGTACAGGTAACCTCTGTACAGTCAATTGGGTTGAAAAGCCTTTAAGAAGTCAGTGCATTTATTTACATGGATCACGCATTTTCTGTTCTCAAGTACAGCTGCTTTTTTCCGATCTGTAGCTTTGTCAATCCTTGTGGGCAATGCTGAGAACTCTTTCCAAAAAAAGGAGAGGGCTGGAGATGCATAGTTTTTTCTTGTTGAAAGAAAGTTGATGATCGAGATGCTTTGTTCCATATCTTTTAATTTCTTTGTAACATATAAAAATTAAGCTAAATGCTTTCCTGCTTTTATGGATGCACCCAGATAGATGTTGAAGGAACATTTTATGTTGCAAAATCAAGCGATTCAAAGCAGTTTTGGACCCCTTGTTACTTGATTACCAAGCCTATTCACAAATATGTTCTTCTCCATCTTCGTTTGGTGAGGCCTATCCCTGTCATTTCCTGTTATTTTAAAGTTAATACTCAGTAGTTCTGTAGTTTCCTTCAGCCAGTTCCTTGAGTACTAGATACATCTCATGCAGCTATGCTGTTTTGAAAACATCCTGCTATTGAACTAATCTTT
>NW_005842081.1:2079297-2080845 GCF_000455745.1 Alligator sinensis | reverse complement strand
GAGCCGATTATCTACTTACTGTGAGCTATTTTGAATGTGGTAGCTAAACTTTTAGCTTCACCCTTCTCTGTATCAAGTATTATTAGGTTCATCTCCTGAGTCAGTAAGGGACCTAGCTTTTCTGTGGTGTTCCTCTTACTTCTGGTATATTCATTGCCTTTTTATTTCCTTTGCTAGCAGTATCTCAATTTGTGCCTTGGCCTTCCTGATTGTTGTCCCCATGTTCCTGTAATAGACTCTTATTACTACAGGTGAAAATATGTGGCCTTTTTTCACTTTTTGGAAGATGCCTTTTTAAGTTGCAGGCTAGTCTCTTGCGGCACTACCTGTCCATCCTTTGCATCAGCATAGCATGCTTTTGTGTCCTTAATGTTGTTCTGAAGGTTAGTTAACTTTGCTGGATTCCTTCTTCCCATAGACTTGCCTCGCATGGAATCTTGCCCCCTAGTTCTGAGTTTGAAGTCTGTATTTCTGCAGTCCAGTGTTAAAGCATTGGAAGCCTACCAGTGCCCCAATTCCTATAATAAAATTAATTCTAAATGCCTGTAAATTTTGGCATTTGTGGCCCTGAGCAGCCCTAATATACTGGTGCCCTAAATGGATTCCTTCTTCCCATAGACTTGCCTCGCATGGAATCTTGCCCCCTAGTTCTGAGTTTGAAGTCTGTATTTCTGCAGTCCAGTGTTAAAGCATTGGAAGCCTACCAGTGCCCCAATTCCTATAATAAAATTAATTCTAAATGCCTGTAAATTTTGGCATTTGTGGCCCTGAGCAGCCCTAATATACTGGTGCCCTAAACATACCTTTGTCCCCCCCCCCCCCAAAGCCCCAGCCCCTCCCCGCCCCCCCCCCACGTGCTGGGGCCCCCAGCGGCCAGGGCTTTGAAGCCAGGTACCCAGGTCTGCAGCCCCCTGCCCTCCCCAGCATTGCCTGAGCCCCAGCTGCCACCTGTGGGAGGCAGCAGCTGCTGCAGTGGAGTGGAGTGCGGAGCCTGGCTCCCCCGCCCCCGTAGGCAGCAAGGCTAAAGTGGGGCCTGTCAGGGGGAGGGGTGAATATGGGCTGCCTGTTGTGGGCTTGGGACTCCCTACCCTGCTTTTCCCCTGGGGTTTCCACAGCCCCAGCAGGTCAGAGCACAGTAGAGAGGATCAGTGCTACTGCTGAGAGCCTGGTGCCACCATGGCAAGGCACCCCTGCTTGCCCAGTGCTGCCAAGGCAGTGCACCCCCTGCTTACCCAACAGCAGTGGGGGTGGCAGTGTGGGCTTGTGCCCCCTGCTGCTTTCACATGGGCAGGGGGCATCTCGCCACAGCTTTGCAGGGCTCCTGGCAGCAACACCAAACCTCCCTGCCCCGCTCTGCCCTGCTGCGGTGGGTCCTATCCACTGGGTTGCAGAAGTCAAAGGGAGGAAGGCAGCAAGGCAGGGAGCCCACAGCCACCAGTACACCCCCACCCTATGCACAAATATGAGGGGCACATACCCCCTATGTTCCCCCCCACAGGAGTGCACCCTAGATGAGCTACCCACAATTCCATCCTGCCCTGGGCCCAA
>NW_005842081.1:2073955-2079162 GCF_000455745.1 Alligator sinensis | reverse complement strand
CCCACCCGCCCATTGCAGGCTGGAATTCTGCCAGCCTGCAAGGGGGAAACTGGCCTTTTCCTGTGTTGTTTTTTTTTCTCTTAAAAGGATAAAATCTGGGTTTTTACTGTGTTCTTTTTTCTATGACAAACAGAAAACCCGGATCCCTGCTGATCACTGACACTCAAGTTGCCTTCCTTCAGGTTCTCGGTCATCACCTCTCTATTAGAAATAAGTATATTGAGCCCCTTTTACCCTGTTGATTTTTCCACCATCTGTACTGAAAAGGTTGCTCCCAGCACAGTCAAAAAAAACCCCCAAAACTGGTTGGACATACCTCATCTGTCCTTTCTGAACCAAGTTATACCCAGCCTTAACAATATTCCTGTAATGCAATCTGTGCCACCAAGTCTGTTATCCCATTTAAGATCCTAATTTGATGTGCACTAAGATGTCCAGTTCTTTGTGCTTATTCCTCATACTTCTTGCACCCTAAGATAATGACTAGTTGATTGCCCTGCTCGTGATTCACTCATGACCTTTTTTCATACTCCCCTCATTGTCCCCTTTAGCCTTTTATCCATATCATCTTTTCCTTTACCTGTGGGGCTTGCTCAGTCCTGCTGAGCCTAGTTTTAAGGCCCTCCTCACTAGATCACAGAGCCTATGTGCAAAAGAAGTTCTTCCTTCCTCTTCATTAGGTGGGTCCTTGTTCAGCAAGCCCTTTTCCTTGAACACCACACTATTGCCAAAGAAGCCAAAGCCCCTCAAGCAACACCATCTGCACACCAGTATGTTAAACTCCAGGTTGCATTTGCTAATGCTTGGCCTTTTAACCTCCTTGTTCCTCACATCAAAGGAATTTCTCATGTTTGTGTTGCTTCTTAGCATTGCCACATCCTCCTCCCTTTATCTGTTTCATGAAGGAATCCATTAGGAGAGATGTGTAAGGAAATGCATCCCACAAATCTAAACCCAAATGTCCCAAGTGGAAGCATTGGTGGTTAGAGTCTGTACCTGGATGGGGCTTTTACAGGTATAGGCAGAGGAAGAGCTGCTGTTGATTTGTGGTTTTGACAACATTGCTGCTACTTCTGGTACATCCTTGGGCTCCTGTACTCCCTATATTTTAGCTAGAGCTATGTAACTAGCATGGAAGATCTTGGTCAAAGGTTGAAGTTTTGCCCAAGTTTTAAACAAGTGAAACCTGATTTTTATAATGGAAAGTATTTGCCATCCTTAACTATAGAGCATGTTGCCAACTGCGCAAAAAATGTATCTGTCTTTGACAGTTAAATAGAGCTTAAGGTGCTAAGAGAGAAGGAATCAAAACTCATGGAAGAGATGATATCTTTTATTAGACCAGCTGGATATTTGCAAACACATTTTCTTTATTTGCAAGCTTTTGGGCACACTTATGCCTCATGAAAGGTGAGAGAGAGCAAAGACTGCAAAAGTTCTTCTACATAGAAATGAAAATTCATATTTCACAGAAATGCTGAAGATGTGGTAAAGTCTCCTGTTTGCAATAGTTCATTTTGTCCAGGTTAGGCACAGAGAAAGGTTGAAAGTCTTTTTACCTCAACTTTGTCTGGTGGCAGGCAGGATGTAAAAGTATATTTCCTTCAGGTTATGATGTTTCATATTTCACAGGAGAGTGGAAAAATGGAAAGCTCTTCAGGGCAGGAATTTCTTTGTGGTGAGGTGTCTGTGCGTCTCTCTGCTCTGTGAGGGGTAATTCGCTCCAACAATGGCAGGAGCCTGGTGTTAGCATATTGGGTGGCAAAATGCTTCCATTCTTGTACAATTATGAACTTTTAATGGCTAAAATTATAGTTCATAATTGTACAAGAATGGAAGCATTTTGCCACCTGATATGCTAACACCAGGCCTGCCATTGCTGGAGTGCATTTCAGTTCATTCATATATTTTTAAAATCATATGCATGGAAAGTATTTGTATGCATCTAATAATAATAATGGGTTATCCTTATGGTCTTGGGTAGCAAACTGTAAGCTACATATAACATGGTAAGTAGACCTCTGAAGATGTGTATGTATGTGGTGCCTTCCATAGAAGTAGCTTAGGAAGCTAAAGAAATAGAGCACAAAAATAATTTAGGCTCATATTGTCTATGTTTCTAACTAAGTAAACATGTTTTAATAAATTACTGTTGTTCTTTCTCTTCAAGCACCACTCAAAGGGATACCAAAACAAGCTCCATTCAGGAGTCCCACAACACCTAGTGTATTTAGCCCCTCTGGAAGCAGAACCCCTATTCCTCCTTCGAGAACACCTCTGCGCAAAGAAAGAGGAGTAAAGGTAGGTAATAGCTTTGAAAAATCCTTTCTATGTGCTATCAGCTCACTATTCTTGATCAAAAGTGATCTCCAGTTTTCTGTCCCTTTTTGAGCCATGGGTATGAGCAGTTGTATTTTATACTAATTTCCAAGAAATGTAATCAAATATTTGATGAAAGAGTTTGAATTTAATACTGGATTTTAAAGTAAATGTGGGTACTTCTTTTGTAGTTGCTAGATATCTCAGAGCTGGACATGGTTGGTGCTGGCCGTGAAGCAAAGCGAAGAAGAAAGACTCTAGGTTAGTCCAATATAATATTGAGCAAGTTTACTAGTGTTAACAAGTAGACTGTTCTAAAACCAGTTCTAGTTACGTGGCTTCAGGTGCCCCCCTTCTCCCTGTCCCCCACCTTCTCTTCCCCTTAAACCTTAATTAATTTTTAAAGCTACATAAAATAAATAAATACAATTTTAGTGAATGAAGCCATAATTGCAGTAAATATTGTTGTGCTTGGTTTTCCTGAAGCTTGCTAATATTCATTGCAACATTGAGCAATCAGAACTGGCTAAATTATAGTTCCGTGGTAAATTGTAAATTTGTTTGTATTCTAAGTGTTAGTTTTATTGCAAAACTAAATGGATATTTTATAGAAAAAGCATTGTATTTGCAAAACCAGCACACTATATACGTTTTATTATTTTTCTAAAAAGCAATCAATCTTGCATAGACTCTTTTTGCCATTGCTTAAAAAGAGAGAAAAGCTTGTTCTGTAGTTGGGAAAGCTAACTTGAACCAACTCTTCCTTTTGTATTCTGTAGATGCAGAAGTGGTGGAAAAGCAAGCCAAAGAGGAAACAGTAGTGGAAAATGCTACTCCAGATTATGCAGCTGGCCTTGTATCTACACAGGTAAGATTTTATTTTAACTTGCTGCAAAATGTTGGCTCACTTGAGAATAAAGAGTTGTCTTGTATTGCTTCCAAGGCTTCCCTCTAATCTAATATTAATTTTGATAAAAATTTATAAAGTATTCTTTATTAATGCATTTTGCTAATACTGTACAATAAAGAACAAATATAAATTTGTTCTAAGAAAGCCGTGAGAAGCTCTCTAATAAATGTAATAAAAGATTGCTTTTCCCTTCTAAGGCTTAGGAGGGGATGAGAAGTATTTAGTAGAAGGTAGCTTTTTCTTCAAGTTGGTGTCCACGCAGATTGCACTATGTGCACTAAATTTGGTTCTCTTTTGAATAGCAGTGTTCTTTGGGGGGTCAGACCTGTGTTCTGGGAACCCTCCTGACCACTTTAGTGAAAGTAAAAGGATAGCCTTCCTCAACTGTCAGCCAGTTCCATTTTATTATCTGTGGGCATGTATAGATGAAACAGGGGCCCTAAATTGAAGCGGTGGGTTTTTAAAAACACCGCGTCAATTTAGGGTGAAGTAAACCCCTGTGTCATGTACACTTGTGTGTTACCTGCCTCTCTGGCCCAGGGAGAGGAGGGCAAGCTGCCGGGGAGGGCTGGTGCTTTCCTCTATGGCAGCAGCAGCACCTGTGCACACGCACCCAGCTCAGGTGGTCCCAGGGGGCACTGCAGCCATGGAGGGAAGGACTGGGTCCCCATGCAGCTCAGGCAGGTAGGCTCTGGAGGAGAGGCAGGAAAGATCAGGCTTACCGCTTTTTTTTTTTTCCTTCGGTGGAGCCTGCCTTCGCGGGCTGCCTGCAGAGCCTCTTAGCTGCACAGAGCCTGGTGCTTCACTCCGTGGCTATAGGGCAGCAAACTAAAACTCTTTGGAGGTGTTTTAGTTTGCTGCTCCCCAAAGTCATTTAAGGCGTGTTATGCTGCCGAATGTTCTAACAGTGGCTGGAATTAATGTGCGATATGCCACTGACGCATGCAAACACAAACACCAGTAAAGTTGTGCAAAAGCATTTAACCTACTTTAAAGTGTCGTGCACACATACCCCTTGTTTAGTCTGCATGCACCCTGCAACTACAAGATGAATCACTTCTGCCATCGAGAGACAGCAGGTAATTCCTGTTGTTGGGAGTTGAGTTCATCTAAATAGCCATCTAATTTCTCTTACTTAGGTTCACGACTTGATAAGGTTCTTGTCCCCTCATCCACTGTGTGCAGGCCTAAAAAGGCCATTCTCCAAACTTTGCCAGTAATGTACAGTAACCTTATGATCAGAGAAGCCAAGCCCAGTGCTCTTAGTGTACTCTTAAAGCTAGAGAAAGTAGACTGAAGCAGTATCTTGTTGCAGTATCTGTACAGGCATCTTCAGATCCTGGCAAGCATTTGGAAAGACTTATTCCATTTGCTAGTGGCCCCCAGTGAGCCACAGTGTTATCCTGAGCTCAGCAGTCCTGATCTTTAGCCCAGGATCCAAAAACCAGGGAGACCACCACAGACCTCCAGTGAAGAGACCAATCCTCCAAGCCTATGCTCTCCCTGGAACCTCACCACTGAGCCTTGCCCAAGATGAAATTTCCCATTCTATTTACACCACATAGAAGGAACTGTAGTACCTCTGGTACTGCTCAGCAGGCAAACCTTTTTTTTTGGTGCCACATGTACCAGTGCTGCATAAGCTCCCTGCAGACAGTAGTGGCACAAATGTCCATAGCGTGCATTGGCACTACCTTAACTGTTGAACCAGTACCCAAATCCCTGATATTGAACAGGCCCCTTTCATGATATTTTGACACTGGTCATCAATTAGACTGGGTCTGGGACTTGGTGTGGTTCCTCAGTGGAAGAGGAATCCCCCTTCTCAGCCTCATTAGAGAACATGGACCCTCCTCCCTGGTGGCCCATTCCTACCATGGATAACCCTCTGGGATGGAAAGACAGTTGTGGGGAAAAATCCTTTTAGAGGATCCCCCTAAATCTTCGGGACTGAGAAGTGAATTTGACCCATGCGGGC
>NW_005842081.1:2039660-2073924 GCF_000455745.1 Alligator sinensis | reverse complement strand
TCTTTCCCTTCATTACATCTGCTAATGGTGGCCCTATTTGTCTCTGGAATAGCAACCTTACATCAGGAAACAACCTTCTTGAGAGGTCTGCAAGTAAAGATCACCCTGGTAGATCTAGCAGGTCTAAGCATCTTCTCCAACACATCAACAACAGGAAGGGAGAGCAAGAACTCAATGGAGATGAGCTCTTTCCTGACAACCTCTAGCTCTTTACTCCTTGTTTCCTAATAATGAGAAGAAATGCTTACTATCCCATTAGAACAGTGGTCTTCAGTCTGTGGTCCACAGACGCCTGGGGGTCTGCAGATTGTGTCTAAGGACCTGCAAAAGATTACTTTGATCAATCAAAAGTGTGTGAATACTTACACTTCAGTACAAAGTGGTCCACTCCTCCATTCGAAATTTCTAAACAGGTCTGCATTTAAAAACATTTTTAGGGGTCCGCAAATGAAAAAAGATTGAAAAACCACTGCATAAGACCAAATCCATGTAAAGTAATGTAAGCTACTATACTGTCTTGAGGCCCTTGCCTGTCATGGTTGGAAATCCTTTGATTCAAGGATGATCTCTACCACAGCTCATTAATGGGTCCTGAGATGGCTTAAGAGTCCAATCCATAAGCTACAGATCAGTCTGGAGGAGTTGCAGAACTTTCCCCAGGGGAGAATAGGTTGCAGGCTGGGATTTCTGTCCTCTCCTTCATCCGCCTTCTCTTCTGCTTTGAAGGGAAGATGCTTTACCTCAAAACGGGCTTTTGCTTGTTTGAAGTTGTAATGCCATTGGAGTCAACTGGCAGCTAGCTCCTCCAAACTCTTGATGTCTGCATCTGTTTTCTTGAGAGATGCCTTCAATGTGTCTTTTTTTTTTTTTTTTGTAGCATTTCCTCTGGCCACTATGAGATCTCAGGCCCTTACTAAGCTGGGAGTGTAGCATTTGTTTGGGGAACCAAGTCGGGCATCTGCACACAATGTTTCATCTTCCAGTGATGTTGGGTGCTTGAGGATCACTGACTGAATGCTGGTAACGCTGGATTCAATAAGGATGCTGGCGTTTGTGTGGTGATCTTCCCATTTGATGTGCAGGATTTCCTGGAGGCATCATTGGTGACGCCTCTGTTGAGATTATAATAGTAGGTCACCCATGTTTCACATTCATAGAGGAGAGTGGGGATGATGACTGCACTGGCAGCCAAACTTTGGTAAGATCTTCCATAGAGTCTCACAGTTAAAGTCTAAGGCTTTGGTCAAATCAATAAAGGCCATGTACAGTTCCTGGTGTTGATCTTGGCACTTTTCCTGGATCTGTCAGGTTGCAAAGTTAATGTCCATGATGCCTCATAATGATCTGAAGCTGCATTAAGACTTAGGAAGAATTTCCTCAGCCAGAGGGAACAGTTGTTTCAGCAAAATTTGAGTAAGGATCTTCCCAGCAGTGGAAAGGAGGCAGTGCTTTGATAGTTGCTACAGTCAGAGTCATCTCCCTTCTTAAAAATGGTGATAACATTGGCATTTTGTAGGTCAGCAGGACTTCCTTCAGTGATTCCAGATTTTTAGAAACTGTGTGGTATTTGCTAGTCATAGTTTCCCTGCCTACTTTGAAGACCTCAGCTGGCATATGCCATCAGGGCCAGATGCTTTGTTCTTGATCTGTTTTATTGCCTGCTGGACTTCAGAGGTTGATGTACTGGCAAGAGCTTCTGTTACTGGATGCTGCAAGATGGTTTCAATGGTTTCATTAGTCACCATTGATTCTGAGTTCGGAGCTTTGGTAGTGCACCTTCCAATTGTTTTTGATGGACTTATCTTTGAGAAGTGTGCTACCATCTTCAGACCTAAGTGGGGTAATATGCAGCCTTGATTACATTGAAGAAGCTCCATATGTCATGATTGTCAACAAATTGTTAGATTTCTTTCACTTTCTTTTCCCACTATTAATAGATTCATAGATTGTAAAGGGCTGGAAGGGACCGTACAAGATCATCAGGTCCAGCCTCTCTGTACTAGTCAGGAAAGACAACTGGGGTCAGCTAACCCCAGTGATGTGACCATCCAGTCTCCTCTTGAAGATTTCCAGCGTAGGTGATTGCACCACCTCTGGAGGGAGCTGATTCCAGTCTGGACACCCTAACAGTGAAGAAGTTTTTTCCTAGTGTTAAGTCTGAAACGGTCTTCCAGGTGTTTGTGGCCAACAGTTGTTCACTGAGCCCTTGATGTATTCCCCTGATATGGTGGTAAGCTGCTACCAAGTCCCCTCTCAGCCTTCTCTTTTTTAGGCTGAAGAGACCTAAGTCCCTCAGCCTTTCCTCATATGGCTTGCCTCGCAAGTCTCTGATCATACGGGTGGCTCTTCTCTGGACTCTGTCAAACTTTTCTACATCCTTGTTGAAGTGTGGTGCCCAGAACTGGACGCAGTACTCTAGCTGCGGTCTCACCAATGCTAAGTAAAGCAGAAGAATCACTTCCTTGGTTTTGCTTGAGATGCACTGGTTGATGCGTGCCAGAGTATTGTTTGCCCTGCTGGCAACAGCATCGCACTGATGGCTCATGTTCATACTATAGTCTGTTATTACCTGTAGGTCCCTTTAAGTTGTGGTGCTAGTCTGGCGCCACCGAACCGGTAAGTATATTGGGGATTGTTCCACCCCAGATGGAGCACTTTACACTTCTCAGTGTTGAACTTCATCTGGTTTCGTTCCACACAACTTGCCAGCCTGTCTAGTCCCGCCTGTATCTGCAGTCTATTTTCAAGTGTGACCATACTCCCCCGTAATTTGGTGCCATCCGCAAACTTGGCCAGTGAGCTCTTCACCCCCACATCCAAATCATTTATAAAGATGTTGAAAAGCACTGGACCAAGCACAGATCCCTGAGGGGCACCACTGGCCACTTCTTGCCAGGACGACACAGATCCGTTCATTAGAACTCTCTGGGTCCTACCCTGCAGCCAGCTTCCTACCCACCTACTTGTCAAGCAGTTGAGCCCACAATCCTCCATCTTCCCGTGAGAACATTATGGGATACTAGATCAAAGACCTTTTGGAAGCCTAGGTATACAATGTCGACCTCCTCCCTCTTATTTGTTTTTGATTTCTTGAATCTTCCTCTGGACTTCAGCTTTAAGCCATCAAAAAGTTCCCTGCTTCTGACTGGATGTAGGATGGCTTTGCCAGTCACAGAAAGCTTTTTCTCTTCTGATCGAAAAGGGCTTTGATCTCAGCATTATCTTCGTCAAACCAGTCCTGATGGCATTGGGTAATAAAACCAGTTGATTCCATGGAAGCCTTGTGGATGGTCTCCTTTTAGAGCTTGCCAATCGTCCTCAACACAAGTGTTACCATTTTCAATCCTAAGATTGGCAAGTATCTTGCTGAAATATGTTTGGAGGGCTTTGCGATGTCTAGGAGTCTGAAGGTATTTGATATTGTACTGTCTTTGGATTAATTTGGGTTGCTTTGTTTCATCGAACACGATTGATCTCACTAAACGATGATGGGTCCATCAGTCGTCGGCTCCTCTCATGACGTGTGATATGGACATCTTTTAGATCATGAGCTCTTTAAGATGATGTAGTAGAGGAGGTGCCATTGTTTTGAGTGGGGGTATTGCCATGTTGTTTTATACCTGTCACATTGTCTGAAGATAGTGTTAGTAATGACAAGGTCATGCTCTGCATATTTACTGAGTAAGAGGATGCTGTTGGAATTGAACTTTCCCACTCCTTCCTTCCCAATGGTGCCCCTCCACATGCTAAGGTCCTGGCCAACTCATTGAAGGTCCTGGCCAACTCATTGACTACGCATTGAAGTCTCCAAGAAGGATGATTTTATTTTCTTTGGGGATGATAGTCAAAATTTCAGCAAGGTCAGCATAAAACTGTTCTTTCTCAGCATAGTGTTGTGGCATATGCGCTGATGACAGTAGCAAATGAATTGTTGGTCAGTTGGAGGTACAGAATCATGAGGCGCTCATTAATGCCAACAGGGAATACACACCAGTGCCATGTATTCACATGTCAGTTCCAGGTTTCCTTTTCCATAAGAATGTATAGTCACCCCTCCGCCCCCCCATCTCCATCAGAATGGCCTTCGCCTGCATGTCTGGTCTTGCTGAGAGCAGCGATATTGATATATTGTATCACCAGAGTTGTTGGGCAACAATACGTGTTCTGCATTCAGATCTGTCACTGTTTAGGCCATCTAGTAGGGTCCTACATTCCAGGATGCAGAAGACATCTTTGTTTTGACTGCAATTTGAATGATCCCCCTGGAAGCAGCTATTTATTTGGGTAGGGTAGGATAAGATGGAATAGTCTATGTTTGGGGCACCTTTTCTAGCCCCCTCCCTGTGCGGGGTAAGCAAAGAGGATCCTAAAAATGACTGCTTGGTAGTAATCATAGCTGATGAATCACCCTTCTGTCCTATACCAAGGGTGAAGCGACCAACACAAAACTGCCACCTGTGTGTGGATCCATGACTAGGAACTCCTGGCAATCATTTTGTCTGTTCCTGTTGCCACTTTTCCATCGCTGCAGGACTTTGTAGAAGTTATGGGTATTGATGATTGGTTATTATGGTAGATATTGGATCCAGTGGGAGAAGCCTGCTAGTGATTTGTTTTACGAGAGGAGGCTGCTGTGCATCAGCAACCGCCCAGACCTTGACAGAGGAGAAATCTGTGTCCAGTGGCAAGGAGATCCAAGACGTCTGGGATTACTTTTCCACTGCAGCCTATATCTGCCTTCATGGCCATTGAGAAGTGTGCCTTCTGCATCTGCCTGCTCCACTGTTGAGGTCTTTATATTGGACTGCTCTTTGTCTGATGCATCACTTTTGACCTTACTGCCATGGGTGACCCTACCAGGAGTACAAGACTCCTAACTAAGTTGCTCTTGGGGTTATCAGTACATACAAGCCTCTTCACCCCATCAAGGTGGCAGTCCATGGAGAGGACTTGTTTCTGAAGTCCAGGCAACTGTGGAAGATCTACATTTTCACAGTAATAATCTGTTTAGTAGTGACACAAACACAAGATTATACTTCCTAAAAGATTTGAGTGATGTTTACTTTCTGGATCATATGCGGAAATAGCATCTGCAACACTTGTGCGCGCGTAGAGCAATTACCTTCAACAATGCCCTTTGTTAAAAACAGTTTCTTGCTTCGTGCTTCCGTTGAAGGTTCCTTAACCTTTTCCCCTGGCCATTCCACAAAAGGGGCATGTGGCAAGAAGACGGTTCTTCCAGGACTAGAGAGCCTGCACCCATGCAGGTTGTTTCATTTCAGAGAAGGTTGTGCTGAAGTGGCTCTGGGATAGTGAGTTATCAACATATGAGGAAAAAGGGCTATCCCATTCAGTTCTAAGCCATTCCTAGCTAATCTCATAGAAAAGCATGGGTCACTCCTTTCAGGAAGTCTTCTACAGCAATTGAGACAATGTTATGAACAGCTGTGCCAGAAGATGAATTGCTGTAACTAGAGTTGGATGCAGTCTAATCAAGTTAAGGCATAGTTTGGACTAAAAGCAGCAAATAATTTGCTGTATGTAGAATTATCATGGAGAGAAGTGAAACGTATTGTGTCCTTTCTATCTCAGTTGGAGTCCATCCAGTGGCAGTCACAGACTTGGCTCTGGTACAGACATATCCACTAAAAAAAAATTCTGAAAGGAGCTTTCTAGCAGCATAAATCTTTCTGGGATTCCGGGGAGGGATGAAAACTTAGTGTTGGCTACATTCTTCTACTATCGCCTTTCAAAGAGGGCACCCTTTCTAGTGGTCTGCACTTTCATGAGAAGGGTAGGGAAGTTCCAGGTCCTCCTGATAGACCTTCAGTCCTGTGTTTCATAAGTACAGGGCTGCTTGTCGATTTTTGTCTGATCACAGGAAATTAGGGTTGCAGCAACCTTGGAAGGTTATCTAGACCAACCCCCTGTTCAAAGCAGGACCATAGATATATATTCTATATATTCTTCACTGTAACCCCCAGGTCCTTTTTCTGCAGGGCTGCAGTTTAGCCTATAGTGCTGCATGGGATCATCCCATCCTAAATGCAGGACTTTGTACTTGTCCTTATTGAACCTCATGAAATTTCTTTTGGTCCAGTCCTCTAATTTTGTTGAGGTCTCTCTGAATCGTACCCCTCAGCCTATCTACTGCTCTTCCTACCTACAGACTAGCTGAGGGTGCACTCCATTCTATCTTCCAGGTCGTTGATAAAGGTATTGAACAAAACTGGCCCCAGGACCAACCCTGGAGCACTCCACTTGATGCTGGCTGCCAACTAGACATTGAGCCATTGATTACCACCCTTTTTGAGCCTGACCACCCAGCCGGTTTTTTAGCCACCTTACAGTCCATTCATCCAACCCGTTCTTCCTTAGGTTGCTGGTGAGATTGTTATGGGAGACTATCAAAAACCTTGCTAAAGTCAAGGTACGTCATGTCCACTGCTCTCCCTGCATCCATGGAACCAGTCATCTTTATCATAGAAGGCAGTCAGGTTGTCAGCCATGACTTGCCCTTTGTGAATCCATGCTGACGGTTCTTAGTCACTTTCTTCTCCTCCAAGTGCTTAGAAATGGATTCCTTGAGGATCTGCTTCGTGATTTTTCCAGGGTCTGAGGTGAGCCTGACTGATCTGTAGTTCCCTGGATGGTCTTGTCTAAGGTAGTTGAAAACTGAGATGTTGTTCTTTTTAGCTTCAAGTCTTTTTCCACTAAATCTTTCTTTACCAGCTGAAGCAAAACTTTGCTGTCCTTTAATCTGGACAGGATTTGATTGATTGATCGGCACCTCCCTGAGACTTTCACACTTGAGACCAATGGTATCATCATAGAGACATGTGCATCCTGAACCCAAATGGCTTCTCCTTCCTCTTGAATAAAGCTTTATGACTAAGAGGTGTGGAGCTGTTGCAGTGGAGTTCAGTTCATACTTTTACTACTCAGTATTTTTTGATGCAGGCCTCTACTTCAGAGCAGGTTTTAGGGCAGTCCTTCAGCTCATATTTATAAATAACTCTCTCGTTCATATCTGTGAGTAGAATATAAATAAACAATTCCTGAAAGAAAAGTTACTTAACAGTAACTGACTCTTCCAGATGATTTCACAATCCATCCTCCATACCCATTGATGTGCAGTCCTGACATGGGATTCGTCATTGGTAAAGAAGCTAAGGGGCAGCTGTGAGCGTCCTGTTCCTTTTTATAACCTCGATCACAGGGCTTGCACACTGCAAGGCTGCAGACCTGGCCCTTGACAGATAACACTTTTCTGAAGAAAGGAGTGATGGAGTCTATATGAACTATGTACCTCAAATAATGTAAGGCAATAGTTCTTTGTCATTGCAAGATGCTAGTTCTGTATAATCTTTGAATGACATAATGTCTTCGGGATATGTCTTACAGTTTATCTACATTAGGAAATGATAGTCTTTAAACAGCTATACCAGTAGAACTTCTCATGCAGATAACATTCTTACAGCAGACTGTGGGTGGGTTGGTTTGTTTTTCATGTTTAGCTCGCATGTCACTTTAGAAGCAGTTTAAAATGAGGGAAGCCTGTCTCTTCTTAGTAAGAGTTACTAATATAGCTAAATTGCTGTAGCTACAGCTGAATAACTGAAAGAGTTTCCCATAACTCAGTGGAAGAGTAATTGCTACAGAAAAATAGAGGATCAGACATACTAGTGGAATTTTTAAGGTTGAAATTTGCATTGAAAAATATAAGAATCTTCATGAGGTCATACAGTAAGCTACAGAACTTCAAAAATTGTTTGGTGTTTTACAGAAACTTGGCTCTTTGAACAATGAGCCAGCTCTGCCTTCTACAAGCTATTTGCCTGCTACCCCCAGTGTGGTGCCATCCTCTTCCTATATCCCAAGCTCAGAAACACAGCCAGGTAAAACTTTTTTTTTTCTTGCTGCTGGGCATTTTTGCTACGTTTGGTTTGCTTGTACATTTTTATTGCCTAGCATTACAAATGCAGGACTGAAACTTTCTTGCCATAAGTAATCCCACTGATTTCCACAGGACTATTTGTGTGATTTAAGAGTTGTCAAAATGGGTCCTTGGGTTCTTTTTCAATTGCCTGACTCACCATTCTACACACCTTTTATAAAAGAAGGAAAATGCTCTTTCCTTGTGTTTATTAAATTGCTGTTGGTTACAGGGCTGACTGAAGGCTAAGCAGCTTCAGGTTTTAACTCTTAAATAGTTCATTTGCTTGGTTTTTTAATAGAAAATCTGATTGTAAAACATCAGTAATGTGGGTAGATTCTGAAATTTGCCTTGTGGGACTGGTATAGGGGGGTGTCCATCTCCATTTTAAAGTGTTAATTGTAGTGAAGACTTCCTACTTTAATACAGTCCGTGGTTGAACACTTTCCACTCTCTGTCTTCCCCTTGTTTTTTATAAAGGTTCCTAGGAATAGCTTAAATGGCTAAATATTTAAAAAAGTTAAACTAAATTACATTCAATAATAGAGGATGGTCAAGAATGAAAGGACAGAATATTTTGGATCAAAGCATTTTAAAAAAATGGTCTTTTTCCACCTTTCCACTTATCTAGATTTTTAATTGGACTGCAGCGTTGTTGCGGTAGAGACCTATCGTGTTGTATGTCTGTAAGATGCCTTAACATACATAAATAATAGGCCTTTGTTATTAAAGCACTTTGGGATGCTTCAGTCGACACGAATTGATGTAACCATATGAAAGCTATAACTGCTCATGCAGACTTGTCATTGTAGCAGTGCTTACTTTTCAGTATGTGAGCTATGGCTTGCTGTTCACCACTGACAGAGGCATATGCATAGCATACATGTGCGTGGCTCAGAAGCAAAGCTCCACGTTTCTCTGAATAAACCTCCCTCTGGTTGAAACTTGGCAGCTCTGGAAAGACCCTGGTCAAAGAGCATCAGCATTAACAGGCCCTAGTGCTAGTTTTTAGGGTATAGGCATTATGTTGAATTGTAGAAAAATCAACATGTATATTTCTGAGCCTTGTATTTGTCTCATGTTTCCTCACTACACTTTCCTTCCATCTCCTCTTTATAACCAACAAATATAAAGTTGCTTTAATAGATGCTGTATAAAGAGAGCATTGGCTTAATATAATTTTGGAGGAGCTGTGCTCTCTTTCTAAGGATCTTAACACTTCTTAGCTGAGAGAGAGATGTTAAAAGTCTAGGTTTTTGTCTGTTCTACAGATTTGAAATTTTGACACAGGTTAAATGATTTGCCTGAGATCACTAGAGTTAATGCCAGAGCCACATGTGGAACCCAGGAATCACAGTTCCCTTGCTGTCCTTTCATCCGGAGACCACTCTCTCCATAGTCTGTATATAACAAACTTTCCCACCTCATAAAATACATACATCGCTGTGCCATAAAGGCTGTGTTCTCCAGAGCCTGTAGCCAACTAACTCCATTAGTTGGTTAACCTCATTTTTAGAGGGTTTAATAGCACTCTCTTTCTAAAAATTGTACAGTTTTGCTTAAAATGAGAGGCCCAGGATTACGAGCCTCCAGCAGTGTTCTTGCATCAATAACTTGTTTCATTTGCATTTATTCTTTCGTTCTACTTCGGATGGAAAAATATTGAAAATGGTGTATCCAGTTTTGAATGGACTGTAGCCCACAGTCAGTGTGAACAGGGCCAAAAACAAATTATAGCATCATAAGGGCAGAGAGGCATAGGAGAACTGAATTTTTATTTAAGTGGGCAAATTTTTTGTGCGTTTTGGCTGCTTATTTCTTCGCATTTTAGCCTTGCACATAATTAATGGACAGTCAGTTGTACAAGATGCATGCAGTCCATTCACCACTTGATTACTCTCTTCTGCCTCTCTCCATGCTCTAGTTCAGCAGTCTGCAACCTACAGCCTGCAGGCTGGATCCAGCCCATGAAAATCCAAACCCTACCTGTAGTGGCACAGGGGGTCCGTGGCATGCAGCTTGGCCCACTGCATCCCCTTTCTCTGCACTGCACCGCAGCATGTTGCTGATGCCCTCTTCAGTTCTCCATGATGCTTTCTGGCCCTCTATACTGCTAGACTTGCCCCCTCTACTCCACTGCCATTAGGAGCGTGCATTAGCAGTGTATGGCACAGTCAGCAGCAGGTATCTTGGGCACTGCAGGGGTAGTGGTAGCCTGTGCTCTAAAAAGTTGCCCAGACATACTTGATTTGATCTAAAATTTCTTGAAAGCCTCTGATTGTGTGTGCCTGCCTCTTTGCCCATTTGCGGTATATTTCTTCTTGACCGTTCCTCCCTTTCATTTACTTGTTATGGTTTTTCAGGCTCTGTGCACGTGTGGCTTTTTAAGGGTTTTTAAAAATATTTTGCATTATGTTGGCTATTGGCAAATCCTTCAATCCTTGTTGCAAAAACGCATACTAATGCGCTTCTTGCTGAAACTCCCAACTCGCATATGTAGATTCTGCCTGCCGATATTTTCAGATATTTGCTTGAGTGGTCCCTGTCCAGTTTCATTTGGATACTCAGATCCCTCATTTTTTGCCCTAACTTGCTTTTAATGTTGCTTATTATTATATGGTGGTAAACTTTTTGAAAATGCCTAGATCACTTAAGAATCGGTAGGATTTAGGCTTTTCAAGTCATTTGCCTGTTTTATAATATTTAACCGTCTTTGCTTAACCAAGACTCAAATGCATGTCATAGCAGGCTCAGGGATTGTGAAACCTTTTGGGAGGCATGAAGACAACCATGTGTCAAAAGCTGTTACTGAATGTGGCCAGCTAGTTGCCTTTTGTCTGTGTGGGACTTTCCCTGGATTGTAACTTTTTGAGACTAGGTTTGGAATAGGCTCCAAATCTGATTTGGGAGATTTATTTTACTAATGGTTTCTGCTTGGGGAGAAAATTGAAATCTCATTGGCGAGGCCAACTCCTGGTAAGAGAACTCCTTCTCATTTTAAGTCCGCATTTAAACAACAAATGATCTGGGGACTAGTTTTGAATTCTGCAATTCCTGTTACATAAGTTATTCTGTTCATGTCCTTATCTGCACTAATGGGCTGAGAACTGGGTGAAGTAGAGGCGTTCAAGAAGCCCATGGTGGAAGCACTCTAACTTTTCAACCTTTACTTAAAGTGCCTCCATTTAGGTCAGGAGGAAGCAGAACGCATGTGGTGGGGGCCTCGGAGCCTCCCTGCGCAGCCTGAGTGCAGCGTGTAGGGGAGCTCTTGCATGTCTCGCAGCATGCCCCACCAGCTCCCTGGGCTGCCAAAGACTCCCAAGCAGAGCTGAACACCCAAGCCACCCCCCGATGGGCCCACAGTCATGGGAGGGAGGTTGGGGGTTGCCCTGAGGGGTCAGTACAGTGAGTGCCTATGCTGTGAGAACTGGAATCAGCTGGCACCCATTGGACTTCACCCAAGGTTTGGATCAGAGGAGATTGGGGCGGGGGGGAGGAGGAGAGTGCTGTTGGACTGCTTACCAGCATGTCCACACGTGGAGCCCAGGGGTTGCCCTGGCAGTAAGAGCTGAGTGGCTGAGATAACGGTTCCCATGCAGGAATCCTTCCATCACATGTATCCCTTTCCGGCTCAGAGGGAGGGAGGCTTGGGGGCTTTTTGGAAAGGGGATGTCTCTTCTTATTCCTGTTGCACCACAGATGTTATTGGCTTCTTTTTCCTGCTGCACCACAGATGTTATTGATGCCTTTCTGTGAGTGTCTTGGGGGAGCGGGCAGCTGTTTACACACAAGTGCTCAGGGTATCTGTGCTCGAATCTCCCATGGAGTGCACCATGGCCCTGATGGAAATGGCAAGGACATGTCAAGTGCACAGATTTATGATCCCATTGAATGGGACATGCTGTCTTAAGTGCCCAAGAGCAGGGGGTGGGGAAGAGGATTTGGTGTCTTGGCTGGGCTCCAGGTTTCAGCAGGGGAGTGTGGCAGTGTGGGGAAAGTGAGCAATTCACCTTCCCCCTATGCTGCGACATTTCTACCCACGTCTGCTCCAGCCTCAACCCCTTTGTGGGCTTCTCAGCCATCATGGCCTGAGAGGGCTGTGACCACTGGGGATGGTCTGTGGTGGCCTACGGCCCCTTCCTTCTCCCCCCTTTTCCCCCCCCCACCCCTGGGGCTTCGCGTTTCCCCTGGGACCTGAGTCCACATCAGGCTTGTGTGGAGTTGGGTCAAACGTTACTATCGTGGGTTGCACGACATCCTCACGAAGGGTTTGACTCGTGAGAAGTGTTGGAAGAACTGGCCATGGGGCCTGTGGCTTCTGCCAGTGCACTGGTATGGGGGGCTGGTACATGCTCCATGCCTCTAAGAGGGGCACAGAGACGTGTGAGAGGACTTGCTCTGGAACAGCTGCAGTCCCTATTCAGGATAACACGTTGCAGGGCCCCCGCTACTGCCGCCTCCAGGGGATTCCCTGTGGGCAATTCCTCTGAAATACCCCTGGTCTTGTGGGCATGGGAAGTGCCATCTGTCCTGCTCTGGGCAAGGATATGGGAGAGGTCCTTGAAGAACGACATGGTCTGCCCCCTGCTACAGCCTGCTTTCTAGAATCAAGTATGCGGTAATGCCTCCTCACTAATGTCGTTTTGGTGAGGCACTGCTCTGTCTGGTGTGACCCCTTGCCTGAATCTGCTGGGTGATGCACTTGAAGACATCTCTGATTTAATGCTCTATCTGAAGCTGGCACTGGATGTGTTTCTCGCCCCAGATGGCGATGAGATCCTTTATTTCCCCATAGTACCAGTTCTGTGCCTGGGTTTGGCTGGTGGCAGTAGGTGGTCTGGGTTTGTCTATGGCCTGCGGTGGTGCCTGTTGAGGTTTCTGTATCTGGGGGTGAGTGGTGGTCTGGCTGTGAAGGGGGTGGATGGCAGGCTGTAAGGGCGGATGGATAGAAGCAGCAGTGGATGTGGGAGGGTACAGTTCCTAGTGCATGGTTTTTGCTCTTGCTTCAGAGGCTTGGTGCCCCTGCTTCACCTGGCCTTGGTTGCTCAGATCACCTCCAGAATCTCAAATTGGTCAGGGACTTTCAGCTGACACCCCATGATTCTGGCAATGCCACATGCCCCACCCAGGCTGTAAAATTCAAGGGCCCAAGACCCATGGATGCCTTTGGAGCGTGAGGTGTTTCTCTGCTTTGAGGTTCAGTGCCATCCCTTCACACACTGAACTACCTTTGATTACATACTAGCTAGCTAATCAGTGAGGAAGAAGAAGGGAGTCAATCTGCATGAGAGTGAAGTACATGGCAGGAGCCTTTGGGGGTGGGAAAGGGGGAAAAATATTTAGGGACAAACTCTGCCACCTTTTACTTTACACCCTTAAAACATGGGGACTTCAGTGTAATGGATTCTGATAGTGACATATTGTGAATTTGAACCCCAAATAGTACTTGCCAAATTTTATTAATTTCATTTTTTTTACTTTTTCTTTCCCCAACTTTTACTGGCACTGTACAAAGTCCTTGTTTTAAAGAGATTTCAGTATTTATACAGATGACAGTGTGTTGCCAGGTACTTCCTCACTTGTGACAAGTGGTTGTTTTCTGTTATTACAAATTTATTTTAATATTAAAGAAATAAATAATCTAGATGTAGTTTATAAACCTGAACAAGGTAGAAAGTTGGGATGACTCGTGGTGGAAGATGAGGTATGGAAAAGCATGACACTTTAAAAGGAGGAAGATTACAGAGCTGTTAACCTTTCAAGAAGAGACATAAGCAGAACTATTCTAGTGCTGGAACCAAAACCATATGCCAGGTTCAGGTCTAAGACCCTAATGCAAATACTCCCCCACACATTGGCTGCAAAATGAACAGCTTGAAACCCTGTGGGTTAAATTGCGGGGGGGCGTGGCAAAAGAGACCTAATTGTAGGTGTTATACCACAGACCACCAAACCCCAGGAAGAGCTCAATTTGGAGTTCACCCAAGAATTAACTGAGGCTGCACATGCACATGACATGATCATCGTGGGCAATTTTAATTGCCCAGACATCCCCTGGGAGGAACACTCAGCCAAGTTGGATCGGTTGCAATCCTTCCTGACCTGTGTCGAGGGGCTCTTCCTGACTCGGGCGGTGCATGGGCCAACCATGCAGTGCATGGGCTCTCTTAGACTTGGTCCTGGCCAGAGGAGACAACCTGGTGACTGACTTAAATATAGAGGGAAGGCTGGGCAATAGCAACCCAGATAAAACTATCATGTTCACTGTCTGACGTAAGGCAGACAAATCTGATAGCAGGATTGAAGTCTTGAACTTCAAAAATGCAAACTTCAACAAGTTAGGTCACTAGTAGGGGAAGTGCTAAGTGGACCAGGGACCAAAGGCAAAAGGTGTGTACAAAGAATGCTTGTTCCTTAAGGACATGATCCTTGAAGCACAAAGGAAGTCCAGTCCTATGTAGAGAAAAGGTAACAGAAGGGCTGGGAAGCCCTCTTGGTTAAACAGGGAAATCACGGTCCTCTTAAGAAAGGGGAAAAAAAAGGCTTATAAACAATGGAAGCTTGGGGCGTGCTCCAAGCAGGACTGTTCCACGGTGGTCCGCGTTTGCAGGGAACAGATAAGAAAGGCTAAAAAGGTGACTGAACTTGGATTAGCAACAGGAATCAAGGACAACAAGAAATCCTTCTTTAGGGCCATAGGGTACAGGAGGAAAACAAATGGGACTGTGGGGCCATTGCTCATCATTTCAGGAGAGCTGGTTACCAGCACCCAGGAGAAAGCTGAACTCCTGAATGACTACTTTGCCTCTGTCTTTCACCGGACCAAGGGGAAAACAACACCAGGTAGAGTACAGGGTGATCACGGTAGGAATAATCGTCTTCCTACTATTGCCATAGAATTAGTGTATGACCACTTAAAAAAAAATTAGACATATACAAGTCAGCGGGACCAGATGATCTTCATCCAAGAGTGCTGAAGGAGCTGGCCAAATTCATTGCGGTCCCCCTGGTAAAACTCTTCCACAACTCGTGGCACTCTGGAGAAGTCCCTGAGGACTGGGAGAGGGCCAGTGTTGTGCCTATCCACAGGAAGGGCAGGAGGGAGGGCCTGGGTAGCTATAGGCCAATCAGCCTAACTTCCATCCTAGGGAAAATCCTAGAAAATTCATCAAGGAGTCTATCTGCAGTAAGCTTGCAGAAGGTAAGATTCTGAAGCATGGCTTAGTTGCGGGCAGGTCTTGTCTTACCAACCTCATCTCCTTCTATGACTGGGTAACTTGCCACCTGGACACGAGAGCAGGTTGTCATTGTATGTGTTGTCCAAAAGGCCTTTGATCTAGTATCCCATGATGTCCTTGTGAGAAAATTGGAGGATTGTGGGCTTAACTCTGAGACAGTCAGGTGGGTGAGAAACTGGCTGCAGGATAGGACCTAGAGAGTTGAAATGAACAGATCTGTGTCATCCTGATGAGAAGTGGGCAGCGATGTCCCGCAGGAGTCTGTGCTTGGTCCAGTACTTTTCAACATCTTTATTAACGATTTGGATGTGGGGGTGAAGAGCTTATTGGCTAAGTTTGCAGATGACACCAAGTTATGGGGAGCGTGGTCATGCTTGAAGATGGGCTGTAGATACAAACAGATCTAGACAGGCTGGCAAGTTGGGCGGATCAGAACCTGATGAAGTTCAACGTTGAGAAATGTAAAGTGCTCCACCTCAGAACGAGCACCCCCAACACATTTACAGGGTTGGCAGCACCAAGCTGACTAGCACCATGAAAGGGACCTAGGGGTAACAGTATGACTATGAGCCAGCAGTGCGATGCTGTAGCCAGTAGGGCAAATAATACTCTGGCATACATGTCTTGATTCTTCCGCTCTATTCAGCATTGGTGAGACCGCAACTGGAGTACTGCATCCAGTTCTGGGCACCGCACTTTAACAAGGATGTGGACAAGCTTGAGAGAGTCCAAAGAGCCACCCATATGATCAGAGCCTTACACGGCAAGCCATACGAGGAACGGCTGAGGGACCTGGGACTCTTCAGCCTGAGGAAAAGAAGGCTGAGAGGGGACCTGGTACCAGCTTACCACTACACTAGGGCAGTGCATCAAGGGCTCGGAGAGCAACTGTTCACCAGGGCACCTTTGGGGAAAACCAGAAGTAATGGCCACAAACTCCTGGACGACCAATTCAGGCTCAACATTAGGAAAAACTTCTCAGCGAGGTGTCCAGACTGTGGAATCAGCTCCCTCCATAGGTGGTACAATCACCTCCCCTGGAGATGAAACTTCAAGAGGAGATTGGACAGTCACCTCGCTGGGGTCACCTGACCCCAGTTATTTCCTGCTTGGTGCAGGGGGCTGGACCCGACAATCTTCCGAGGTCCCTTCCTGCCTTACAATCTATGAATCTAAATTGAAATTTCATATTTAAGGCTTTATTTCTTCTTTACATGAAAGTGATTTGGTTTTTTGGGGAGTTTTTTTTATTATAAACTAGGTAAGTCCAGAGTCTTTGGCTTCGAGGTTGAGAGAACTTCAGTCTCGGGCAAACACAAACTTGGTTTGAACAAGACACTGTTTGTTTGCTTCAGGACATTGCAGAATACTTCTGAGTGTAAGCAGCCGCTTACTGCATCAGATGCACCTGAAATCACTTTGGAAAATGCAAGATGGAGAGAGTAGATATTATGGATTTTAGGTCCTGAAAACAAGAAATACAGTTCAATTTTTTTTCCTCTGTCCCACCCGTTCCCTGCCCCCTTTCTCCCACAGAAGCCTTCAGATGAAGAAAGTATAGCACTATTAAAACACTTCAGGCTAGATTTTGCGCTCTCTCTCTCTCTCTCTCTCTCTCTCTCTCTCTTTCTCTCTCTCTCTCTCTCTCTCTCTCTCTCTCTCTTTCTCTCTCTTTCTTTCTTTCTTTCTTTCTTTCTTTCTTTACAGGTGTATACAGCTCAGTAACTTCACCTGATAAGCCTTAGTTGGCTTCATTCACCCTTAAATATGCTGTCTCCCCCCCCCCCCAACTATCCATTAGACCAGTTAAGAAAACACCGCAGTGGGAGGCTTATTGCCCTGAGTGCAAACATTTGGTGCCTTTTTAAAACCTTCAAACAATTTCTTGGTAAACGGTGTATTGTGGGCTGGGAATCATGGCTCCACTGCCTGTCCTGCAAACGCACAGTGCAATGCCTCTGATTGGCTGGTAATGTTAGAGTGCCAGCTAATTAAGAAATCAAAAAAGAACTGATGGAATATTGACACAATACCAAGTACCTGGCGATCTAAGCCATCAGTACTGGGGCATGAGTTGGCAAATGGGACAACCTGACTGCCTCCACTCACTAGGGCTTCAGAAAAGTGACTCTGTTTGTCTGGTGGCTTCCAAAATTCTGTACAGATTTTAAGGAATCTACTGGGTTCAGAAGGGAAAATTGAATCACTGCTGCTTTTACAGGCAGTAGATTGGGAAGGTGGGGAAAGTATTTCCTTTCCTCCCAATGAGGAATTTGAAGTGTTTCCTAAGGGGACCATCACAGACACTGTCCCAGAGCGGGGTTTTATGGTTGCTGAGTGGGTCTAAGAAAGAAACACTACGTTAAGGCTATCCAGGCCACTGGATGTTATTCATATAGCTAGGAAAAGCGACAACTGAACAACGGTAGCTAATAAAACAAACAATGTCGGAGCTTGACACAAAGCTAGTTGTCCTATGTAGGTATCTATGGGACTCCCAGCAGCATACCTCAAACTCTTAACAGACTGTCTGAACCAGCTTTTTGTCGCATGCACCTGGTTCCAAACTATTACTTAAGTGACCAGGACTATTAGACTTTGGCTTTAAGACATGAAAACAAAGAAATGCGCTGTGCTGCTTTATGGGCTGTCGAATGCATCCAAGGTTTCTGGGACTTATAGTGTCTGAGAGCGGGACTTTTGGGTTTCTGGTCCTGCATCCTGTATTAAACACAGGAAGTGTAAGTGCTTTTCACAGGGCATGTCTACACATTCATTAATTCATGGTAGTTACTGTACATTTAATTTAGTACTTAATGAAATACTAATTAAATGCTCAGTAACTGTAGTTACTGCACAGTAGTGTTGGCAAACACCTCTTTAGTGACGCTACTGCATAGTATGTATTAGCGCTATCCATGCTGCGATGTGCTACTGTGCAGTGTTATTAGGCTACTGTGCATTGTCTCATATAGACGTGCCTACAGTCCTATATTTTGCACATGCATTCAGTTTCCCCAGCGAAGGTGGAAAGTAGTGATGCCTTAAGGGAACTTATCTTCCCCCAGAAATTACTGGAGATGAATTGGTTCTTAAGGCAGGTTAACTGTGTGAGCAGAGGCAAAATAGCAGCAGACGCACATTCAGCATTTGCTCATCTGCACCCATGACAATATGCAGTAAGAGATTCAGCCCTAAGCAGTTTTCTTCATGCAGGTGGATATATACCACCCAGAGGGAGGATGCAGGCAGGCCTGGGGACAGAGGCCTTGCTGACTCTTGTCAGTGACAGCCCAGGGCCAGGGCCAGCCCGGTGCTCGGGCAGAGGAGTTTAGCTCTGGCTGAGGCTAGACCAGTGCCCTGCAAGGGGGGTTGAGCAGCGGTGCTGCAAAGCCCCATGGGTTGCTGGTGGAATGCAATGTAATATGCATCACGATGGGATCTGTTATGGATGTTCAGTATGGTGCTTTCGCTTAAAGTGCTAAAGCCTGATACCACATCCATCCAGAGTTATCTTAGAGTGGGATCTGCCATTTTTACAGCACTCTGTGCCCTGACCGCCTATTTGGTTACAACTGTAGAGCACTCTCTGCATGCCTGTCGCGCAATAGTGTAACTTTTATGTACCTGGCCTCAATTTCCACTTCCCTTTGTAAGTTGCTTCTATTTTTTCATTTCCGGAAATGAAACATTTCTGTAGTCTCAGCTACTGTATAATTGGTCTTCCAACAATAAGTATACTCCCACTAGAGTACATTTATAATGATGGCAGTATGAAATCTAAGTGCGTAATGCAGATTCCATTAAATACAAATTCTAATTATATAATACAACCACTAGAAGTTGCTCAAGTCTGTCCAGTTATTGCTAAAAAGTAATGTAGTGGGAAGGAAAAGAGAACTTTGTTGGTTGTTTTTTTTTTCCATCTTAATCTATAAATAGAAATAAATGGCTTATTGAATCATATTACTAAAATGTAACTATCTGGATGTGCTTGTCTACAGGTACAAAAGCCATGTCCAGTTATGGGTGAATCCTTTTTAACTGTTCTGCTTTTGTTTCAGCAGCTGGCTCTACTCGGGAGGTCTTGCAGACTAACAGGCAGCCAGAAGAGCCTACAACTCCAAGCACTACTACTCTTCCTGCTCAGTTCAAACAGAGAACCCCTATGTACAATAGTAACTCTAACCCACCTGCAACTACACCTACCTCACCCCTAACACCTACAACGCCTCCAGCTATTTCCCCTGCTGCACAAGCACCACAAGTGACCCCCCAAACTCAGCAGCAGCCACCACCCAAGAAAAGTCTCTCACTCACGGTACGTATCAATGTATTCCTTGATGATTGCTTTTCCTGTACCTCCTGAAAGCTCTTTACCATTAGCCTTGAGGGTATGCTAATTTTTGTTTTGTTCACTAGCCATTACTTGTTTTTTGGCACTGGGGCATAGGTGAGGCTTCAGACGTTACCTAGGGATAATGGAAACGCATTGCAGTCTAGTTAACATTGCTATTGAACACTCTCCTGCATCTCTGGGTTTTACCTGTTCAACCTTAGATTTTTTTTTTGTTACCTTATTTCCTTACACTGTTTAAAACTGAATTACTTTTGTTTCTAATGATGAAAAGGCCCCACTGTGGCTGCTAGGATTACAAGTTGAAATAAATGGAGTGGGAATGGTACGTTTCCAGTTCAGAGAGGAGTTATAATGTAAAATGACAAAGACGAAAAAGGTGACATAAAGTCAAGCCTTGAATTTTTTTGATGTTGTAAAACTCCATGCACCCTCCAATCTCCTGGCTGCAGCTCTTCTGCTCCTGATGAAAGAGCTGCATGTGTTCCTGTCTACACACATGCATATGCTTGAAGGTTAAGCATGTGAAGTGAAGCACTGTTATGCTAAGCATCTCTAGGTGCTGACAGATGGTGGAGCATGCTTTAGGGGAAGCAGCAGCACATTACTTTGACCCAGCTCTGCATCATCTGTATAGATCGGGTACTTCAGCGGGGCTTGTTTGTGCTTTTATCCAAAGCGGATTCAATAGGTAAAACTGCCAAAAAACTCCCACTAAAGTGCCTGACCTGTGCAGACTTGGGAAGTCAGGTGCAACTAACACAGTGCCTTTTTTGGGCATGTGCTGGGCTTGGCCCAGGAGCACACAGCTTAAAGTGCCTTTTCCCTTTGTATCTGCAAACAGCTTCTGTTTCCAGAATTGGATTTTAAGGAGGAGCCAAGTCTGTCTTTTCTGTCTTTTTAGTTTGTTGCATTCACTTTTGTTCTCAAAAATGTACCAAAGGTTTGTAAGATTCATATTGTGCTGTTGCAGAAAAGGTAGAACTGATTTAGTATCTGCTCAAGTATTGGCAGAGGCTTCAGAGACTGCCTTAGTACAGTTTGAAAATGATTGAAACCACCTTCTTGTTGCTGCCTCTTCTCAAGCCCATACAGCGGTCATTGATGATGGGGACTCTTCTTTAACTGCTTCTTGTATACGAGTTCATTTTGAACTCCTTCCTTCCCTCCCCTCCTTTTGACAGTAGGGAAAATGGGAAGAGGGTGTTTTTGAAAGAACTTTTGTTTGGACTCTCAAAAATTCACCTTCTGGGCAAGGCCAAGCACAAACAGTAGAATACTTCTCTACTAAAAAGAGACGCTTTAAAAGTGGGACTGATGTGAATCCTATGGCAGTCTTAACATGTGCTGTCATGTGCCTGGTGCGGTATGAACAAAGATTGTTTGTCATCTTTGGCTTTTAAAAAGTATATACAGTACTATTCTATTCAATATTGCTTTCTCTACTGAAATACACACTTTGTTTTAATGTGTTGCAGAGGGAGCAGATGTATGCTGCACAGGAAATGTTCAAGACTGCAAATAAAGTTACAAGGCCAGAAAAGGCGCTCATACTTGGATTCATGGCAGGATCCAGAGGCATGTATTAAGACTAACATGGCTTTATTTTGAGGTGTAGAGATGTGACTAATGCTGCATTAGTGACAACGGGGCAGCATCTTATTGTGTGGTTTAAGTATAACAATTTGGAAGAGTCTGAAGAGAGTCTTTTGTAAGGGGCTGGAGCTGCCTTGCTGCGTTCTTTGTCAATACTGTCCCTACGGTGGTAGCGGAAGTAATCCTTATGGGACAGCTGTCTCATCAGACTGCCTTGCTGCCCTAACTTTTTTTATTTTTGGCAGTTACAAAATATGCCCCTTAGGACAAACACGTTTGAATAAATAAATATCCAAAAAGTAAATGTGGAAGAACAGACCCACATGGACAAACTGGTCCAGGCTGTTGCCAAGTAAAAAATACTTGTAAGCCTTGCATTGAGTCCAGAAACCAGTGAATTCAGCTCTTCTGTCTGAGCAGTCCCACAGTACAGAGCCTGCTCGCCCCCGTTCTTCAGTATGTTAAACAGGCACTCTTGTCTCGGATCCTGTGAATCGCTAGGAGATGAGCCATCTTGGAATGTCAGATCTCAAGTTATATCAGGCGTTTATAGATCAAAGTTTTACACAACGATTTGGATGTAATGGTCCCTGAACTCACTCCAACATCTCTGGCTTTGATTTTAATACTTAACAGATCTTGTCACCGTAGAATCTAAGCCCTTACAAGTAGAATGCATCACAGCGGTCCAGCCTTGAGGTGACATGGGTATGAACTACTATAAATTTGCAGGAGTCTCTTGTATATCTTGATTGGCACAGATGAGAAGATGTGTTTTTTTTACCCAAGGTATTTCCTGAGCTTCAAGGAACAAGAGAATCCTACACTACCTCCAAACTGAGCTTCCTAGACCATTTTTTGTAATGTAGAATCATATGCATTTTAAGTAGATATTCTCCTGTGATCACCTGCATTCTTTGAAAGGTCAGGAAATGGACAGTGTAGTATGTGGTCATATTCTTTAGTCTCACTATCCATACTACCCCAGTGGGTAGAAACTGTCGTTTAGCTTTGAGAGGATTTGAAGGAAGCGTATTCCCAAACTGCTGAAGCCTGCTTAGACTTGTACTAAGCTCTGTGTATGGTCTGATAAAACTGATTCAGAGGTTGGCTTTTTTGTGTGTGTTTTGTTTTGTTTTTTTTAATTTATTTTCATAATGCTGAACTGACAGGGAGAGGTTTCTTTTAGTACGCTTCCAAGACCTTCCTCCAGCTATCTTGCTAAGCCCGGAGTGTGGTCTCTTGGGCTTGGTTTCCATTGTTATGTTTCATAAACTTAATCCCTGAGTTTTGTAAGCATGTAGGTCCCAGCTTGATTCAAGGTGCTAGTGATACTGTAGCAGTCATTTTGTTTCTGCTGATATGGCAAATCCAGAGCTCTTTTTTACCCTTTAATTTGTTTCATAGACAGTATTGAGATGTGTTTAACTTTCAGTTTGATTTTTTTGAATGTTTTTAATTCTTGTTTCCACAGAGAATCCTTGCCAAGAGCAAGGTGACATCATTCAAATCAAACTCAGCGAGCACACAGAAGTGTTACCAAAGGCAGATGGCACTGGTAGCACCACCATGTTAGTCGATACGGTCTTTGAGATGAACTATGCTACTGGCCAGTGGACCAGACTAAAGAAGTACAAACCTATAACTAACGTCTCCTAAGGAATTCAGCAACAACAAACTGCGGACCAAATCGAGCTTAGGATCAGCTCACCTAGTGTCAGCTGTATAAAATGGCATTCGTGTGTAGGCTTCTTACCTTCCAGAACAGAAGTTGTGGCTCTTCAAACTAACTGGGCTCAGGTGAATGCAGCGCGAAGATGGTGTCAGACTGACAGATTTTTTTTTAATTTTTTTTTTTTAGTTATTTTAAAGAGGTGGGGGAAGTTAACATTTTATTCTGACTCAAGATGCTGGAAAGAGATCACAGCTGAATGCTTGTTTTTTCAGATTGGGAGCAGTTTACTTCCAGGCACCTGGGGAAAGAACTACTGCAGAATCTACTTGCAGTTTACCTTTACACAAGGGCACAGATTTTACTGCAGAAATATTTACGTGGGTTCCATTTAAAAAATGGATAGTTAAAACTGCAGTTGTCTTCAGTTATTCCTATAACTCAGTTACAGTAAGTCTAACTGTTGCAGCAGCAGATGTTCAATGTCCAATGGCTCTTACTATGTTTGGCTTATTTTTTTGCCAGGGTCATAGAGTGGGTTTGAGAGAGGTTTTTGTTGTTAACCTTGCTATATTGTCAATGTTAATGCGCAGCATGAGTTAATCCATGTTTGTCATAAATCAGCAGAGATCAAGAAAAATTGAATATCACCTTCTGTTAAGGAAAAATGACCATTTCCTTTCATGTCAAATTTAAGATTGCCAAAAAAACCCCCCCAACTTGTGGTCTGCCTGGGAGTGTTTGGTCTCTGCTGCCAGGTGAAGCTCAAACAGAAGTTTAACATATGGCTTTTGTACAGCAGGCCCTTCAGACAGCATCCCAGTCCTGGAGAGTGCCCCTAGGGACCAGTTGAGGGTTACTACAGATTTAAAAAAACTGATCCTTCCAGCAGCAAAGCGAGCAAACGTGAATGTAGAAGGCTGAGAAGACTCTCGTTTCTTTTTAGCACACATGTGACTGAGCAGTCGCTGGGCACTTGATGACCCAAGTCCTCATTTAAACATGCTTTTTATACCAATATAACTGTGTTAAGTGGTTTTTGTTTTCCACCAATACAGTTATAAACTACCGCTCCTTGGGTGGCCAGTTACACTCTCATAAAGATACCTTTTACTGCTATAGCTCTATTGCCTTCCTGTACAGGAATACATAATTTCAGTATAAGTGTAGTTACACTGATACAAGCATGTCCACCCACAGAGGTTATAGCTCTGCTGTTACACAAACAGTTCAATTTTATTTGTATAGAAAGAACTTCAGGGTTTAGCCCTTACTGGAGACTTGCAATAAGTTCAGTTCCTTCCAGTGCACATTTGGGGTTGCACTTAAGAGTGTGACACTGAGGAGGAAGAAGTGCAAAGGTAAATCGTGAAGCATCTGTGTGGGGCTGAGCAGGAGGGGCCTGTGCTATCTCCAGGCTGGCATTAAAGTAAAACATTAATCTGACTTTTAAGACAACACCACACAACCTTTTCCTAAAAGGAAAGCAAACAGCATCCCCAAAGTGATAGCTCTGTATGCTAACAAGGCTTTTAGCCATTTCAGGCTTTTTTTTTTTTTATAGTGGACGTTTTTATTTTCAAATTCCCAAACGAAGGGGAGGGTGTTTAAAATGTGTGCTTTTATTTACAACATACGTGACCAAAATTTTTGTGTTCTTAATTTTGTTTGAGCAGATTTTTCAGAACGTCTCACTTCATGTTCTGACAGGGAAGCTGAGTTCTGGTGAGAACGGTACAGAGCTTGTTGCCATTAAGGAGTCGGTACTTATATCTGCGCAAGAACTGTGCAGTGCAGCCCTACCTAATTGCCCCATTTCAGCAGAGATGTAGATTGCTGCTTTTTTCCCAAATTGTTACAAGTCAGTCAACAGATAATAGAAGGAAGCTACAATGAGTGTAGTGGGTTTTAGTTACTAGACTGAGTTCTCTATAGGATGCAGTTGCACGGTAGCTCTAACTTCTTTGACTTAATGCCATTACACATGAAGGGCTAACGTCAGAATATGAACAAAGCGTTCATCTTTTAAAAATGCTGTAAGGAAGAACTGATATTCCCTTTTGCATTTGCTGTCAGATTTTAATGCATAATTTTTGTAATAAGTTTTCTATAAAATAAGCCAGTCAGACCTTTCAGTCTTCGCTGCTGCTGCTTTGATAAGTAGGTTTTGGAGTTAAGGTACAGGATTTTTAGGGGACTGCACAACTTGTGGGATGCGAACTGTCCTCATCCTGAGTAGTTGGTTCAAAATTCAGTCCAGTGTGGCAGCATTCAGTAGTGTGCTATCAGATAGCTCCTTGGTTTCCATGAAATGAGTGGGAGGGCTCAGGCAATAGCAAATGGACAGATGCCTCCCCCCAATCTTGGCTGTCAGCACGGAGGTGCTCCCCTCCCTCCTCTTGAAGTGCTTTTGGAATCAGAGGCTAAAATAATAGAACGATGAAAGTGTCCGCTGGTTGCCCCTTCGCAGTGTGGATGGACACACTTCAGTCTCACAAACTAGTCCTCTGCAATATAAAATTTCTTTTTGACTGCAGTTTAACTTCACCTGGACTGCTATTGCTAGCACCAAGACGAGAACGCTCCGACAACAATTTGCTTTTAAAAAAAAAAAGGCAAAAGCAGACTCCTCTTGGCCGAGTCTGGCCCTAAGCACCAAAATGTTTCAACTTGCTCTGTGTATTGTGATGTATTTTAAATTAACTTTCTGAGGAAAGCGTTTCCATTTAAATGCTTTAGGATAATTACACTGGTAAAAAACCTAACTATAGGTAAACCCATGGCTCATAAATCAAAGGTACTGAGCCAGCAGTTAAGTAAGAGTAGGGATAGTGCCAGGCAGTTCAGGAGAGGGCAAAGCAAACACTTGAATTCCAGTATGTTATTTAGGGCTTTAATAGGTAGTAGGATACAAAACAAACTTGACCCCTTGAGCTTGATATTTTTTTTGTCTAAAGTATTCAGTCATTTAAGATGCTTGCTGGATTCTGTACGTGAGATTCAAAGGTGCATTGCAAAGTTAAATGAAAATAGTTAACTCCAGAATGATGCGCCGATGGCCTGGTAACACGGTGTAGAAGGCACGCAGATGGTTCAGAGCTAACCTTTTTTCTCTGTTGCCTCCTTTTCTTCTTCCTTTGCACAAGAACAGCATTGTAGCAAACAGCCCAGACTGTGCGCATGGGGGGAAAGAGCAGCCCAGCAAATTCCATCTTGCAGAGAGCAAAAGGAAACCCGAGGAAAAAGTTGTGAAAGCCCTTCCCAGCTTTGCTATGGAGGAGCCAGTAAGCTCACAAATCTGGGAGTAACCTGAAGAATTGGCTTTATCTGGGAATTGTGAAGTACAGAAGAGTGAGACTCCCCACCCCAGTCCTTCCCAGCCCACACCTTCCATCTCTTGCTTTTCCATAAGGAAGAAAAACTTGCTGCCTTGCAGGTTACTTTCTAGTTGCTGGTCCCACCCACATGAGAGCACCGAGTCTCTGGGCTCCAGGTAAGCCTCTTTCCTTGCAAGGAGGTGGGACCAGCAGTGGTGAGAGGATGGAATTGAGTGGATGAGGCCTTGTCGGGCTCCCTGGTCAGGAGTGTTGTGGTTATAGTCCCACCTCCCCCTTAGCCAAAAACATTTTTTCCCTATGATCATAGACTCTGATAATCCCCATGCAGTCATCCAAGACTGGCTTTGTTAGGGTGACTAGCATGGTAGCATAAGGCTAGTGCGCTAAGGGTTAACTTGATTTTTATTTGTAGCTTTACCATTAAATAAGATGCTAGACATGACTGGGGAAAATCAGCTTTTGAGTAGTTACTACTAAAAAATACCCCATGAGAAATTGCTAATTTCTCCCACTGAAGCATGTCCAAATGCGTTAAACCACTGGCTGACCTAGCCGACAAACTTGATACTTTGACATTGTGTAGCTTGAGGTTGGATTGCATTTTCATAGCAAGATCGGACTGGAAAAAAAAAGACTGAAAAAAATGTTAAGCCAGAGCCCACTGGGAATCTGGTGCCTTTAACAAGAAATGTCATTTGTAAAATGTTACATCTATAGCATAGCCCATATGTTTTCTATTAATTGTTTTTGTACAGTTGTAAATTCAAGATCTTCTGTCTCCGGGTACGTATTTTCAGTGTAATACAATATGTATAATAAAAGTTTAGATTTTCTAAAGAAACTCCAAGGCCTGTTTTTTACAATCCCCAGTGTCACATATTGTGCCAATGATTAATCTAGCAGTGTAAAGTGATAACTTGGTTGTATCAGAATATGTGCATTTATAGCCCAGCTTCAAAATATACTCAGTAGTGGATTGTTTATAGTGCTTATAATCTTGTTTTAGAATGGTGCTTGAGCTCTGACTTTTGCTAGTTTTCATAGCAGTGAAGTATTTATCATTTGCATGACGAATTGCACAGTAATATCTATTCTGAAGTCTTACAATCAAGTATAAAAAAGTTTTTCAATTAAAGTGTTTAGGTTTTAAATGCTGGAGAGATTTGTCTTGAGCTGGACTTCAACAGATAAAATTAGCCATCCAAATACAGGATCGCTCGGTTCCTGTACACATGCGGGGAACCTGCTGCGACATGCTGGAAATCCAGCGTGTCGGAGCAGATGGATCAATCAAGTCTACTGGAGTACGGAAATAAATGCACTCCAGCAGACTCTGGCCTCATGTGTATCAGCGTCCCCACACCAAGAAATAGCGGCGGGGCGCTTTGAACTAAAGCTTGCTCGATGAGCTTTAGTTCAAAGTGCCCCACTGCCATTTTTCAGTGCAGGGGACGCTAATACATGTGATGCTTGGACACTTTTAATTAAAAACGCTCACTAAAGCACCCCCCCTGCACCTCCCAAAGCATGTGTAGAAATGCTCACTGAGCCTGTGGTCCAACTACCACTATGCTGCTTATTTGTTTCTCCATTTTGCGTGGTAACAGTGTAGTTTCTTGTGTGTAAAAGAGAACAAGGGGTGTGTGCATGTGTGGGGCCCTCAAAAATGCTGTGATTACAGTTGGTTCTGAGAGAGATTTCCTCCAGCAGCAGAACCACTGTAAAAAAGCCTTCTAGTCTTTCAAAAATGAAATTTAAGTATGTAACCACCCCACATTTTTATCTAGTTCAGTGGAAAGCAGCTGAAGAAAATCTTAGACCAGAAAAGAACTGGTCATCATTGCCCTTGTCCTTCAAGTAATCAAGAAGGACGCTAAGGTGCACGGTTAATGGCCCAGCAATTGCAAGCAGAAGTGCTCAGAGTGCCGCCTTGTCACATCCCAACAAATCTGTGAGTTCTGCTAAAGACCTTGTAGCAAGGACACGAGACAGGAGAAGTGCTGATGTTCTTTAAGGCCAGCACGTGTCGGGTTCATTGTTTAGAAATAAGGCAGGACAGGTGGAAATAAGGAAGGACAAGTGGCACCTTAGGCTAAAAACAGACAACTGGTTTGATGTGGCCTAGGATATGACTTAAAGGTGTGGCCTAGCTGTTTACACATTAGGCTTAAATGGCAATTAAATCAATTAGTCACAATTGTTTTAAGGTGAAGTATTAATTTGAATAATTCACAGGTATTTAATGTGGGACACTGAGTTCGGTTGTCTGTAAGGTCTGGATTTGACCCGGCACAAGACACTCTGATGCAAATCAAAACTGGTTGTCTATTTTAGCCCTTTGACCCTCTGTACCAGTTAGTCTCTTACACTTTTCATAGAAGATCGCCACATGAAGTAATCAATTCTTAGCATCCAAAGTAGACTAAGTCGGCTGTCGCTCATGAAAGCATACGTCTCTCTGAACCAGTTGGTCTCTAAGGTGCCCCCTATCCTGCCTTCTCCCTGAACACTACCTCTTTCTGTTTAAAAAATGGTGTAGCCAGGAAGGTTGCAAATGGTAAGTGTACTTGCTCCTGCTTAGGTTCTTTCTTGTTGAGAGTTAAGGTCCCTGGTATTTGTCACAACCCAAGGGTGTGATTTTGTGTGCGCGCGCTTCGGCACTGCTAAATTTTCCCGCCACGAGGAGCTTTCTTTGCAAGGTGCATTTCTCAGTTGCATAGAGAGAACCCCGGTGCAAAGGAGTTCCCGCCACCCGCATGCAAATTTGTTCCCCACTATTGGCTGTTTCTAAACTATTCCCACGTGGCAGCTAGTGATTGGCTTGCTAGCCTGATCAACCTCTGGCCTCTCCCCGTCGCCGAACGATCCCTCGACGAACCCCTTCCCTGCGCGCAAGTTCCACAGAGCCTAGCAAACTTCGTGCGAGTGTATCCAGAGCTCTTCTCTGAGTTGTTTTCTTCGGTTGACACGACGGGCTCGCGGTTTAGAGCCTTCAACCGGATTGGGCTAGAGTTCGCGTGGAAGGAACTCTTGTCCGCTTTTCTTCTTTCCTGTCTGTAACTGCAATGCAAGCAAGTTTTCCTGCCTGCACCGCGACCATCTTCGGTGTAAGTAAAATAATCTTTAATCAACCGCTAAGCGTCCGTGCCTAATTCTAGTCCACCGGCCTGCATTCCCCGACCCGCACGCCAGGGCTGCTGGCCACAGCCCGCCGCGCACCCCCGAGGGCCTCGGACCGCTCCCGGCCCGCACAGTATTCATGGATGAGATACCAATATTAAAGCTACCATTTTAGCTATGGTGATTTGATTAAAAAAAAAAAAAAGTTTCCTGGGAAAGGTGCACAAGGAAAGATGCTTTACAACAGTGGTTTTCAACCTTTCTAGACTTAAGGCACCCTTTAAAAAAACACTTAGTTTTCACTCTTCTTCTTAATAAAAAAAAAAATAATAATAATACAGCATGTTTTTTCCATTGCAAAGAACTCGGAAATACCACAGTTGGTCAGAATATTTTTAATACTATGGATTCTTATTTGAAGTCATTGGGTTTATATTGTGAATTGTCTGCACACCTCACAGTGCTAATATTCTCAACGTCCCTAGCTGAGAATCATTGCTTTATAGAGAAGTTACCAGTCTACAGGATGTAGCGTTCATTACACCAACATGCATAGGAGCTTTTAAATACTAAAAAAAAAATTCATTAACAATATAAATATGTACAGCTAAAACTGCTGACTACATTAAGTTTAACTCAGCTTAAATAACGGATGCTTCCCTTTTTTTACTGTTAAGTACCTTGGCTCTGAAACCTGTACAGAGCACGGCTGTCATCTGTGCAGGAGGAAAACAATCCAAGTCTGCAATGCTAACAAGGCACCCATAAGTGTCTCAAAACAGTAACAGCTGCTGTTGGAAAATGGTCTTTGAAGTCACTCCAAGATTCACCGGGTTTATACACCTTCATGTTGGAAATGGGCACTGATGAAGCCGCTAAATTTGGCTTTCATCAATGCATCTCCTTTGCAGGAACTGGATCAAACAACTTGTGGAGGCAAGGTCAACGCTTCTGGCCTTATTAGGATCTGGCAGTTGGCAAGCCCTGGAAGAAGTGCAGGAAACTGGCAAATGGCACGAGGTGCCCCAGACGGGCTTCAGTGGCTTGAGTGTCAACTTGCCCAGTGCCACTTTGTGCTGATTTCTGTGGTCTGTGATGTTCTTAGAGTAAACGCTTCTGTTATGGAAAATGTCAATATTTAAGGGTAAGATGTGTTGCCTGGGGATTCCCATGGGGTGCGTTTCTGTAAGCATGGGAAGTAGGGGGTTCCCTGCTTTCAGAGAGATGCCCCAGGAAACCTCTGGGGCATGTCTCTAGGCAGGGAAAGCTGCAATGAAGTGACAGGAATGATTACCATCTTGTGTCACAGCCACAGATTAGGGCATTTGTGATGCAACAAAGGGTATAGACATTTGTTTGCTTTCTCGTTGTGCTGCCATGAAAATGGTAATGGAGGCACAAAGGCTACTTCTGTTTGCACCCAAACTGCCTGCAGGCAGAGCCCGTGGCCTCAGCAGCTGGACTATGACTTGGAATATGCTATCCTCCCCCACCCTCCCAAGCACATACTATATTTGCTCTAATTTAAGACTACCTGACCAATAATTAGATTCTATATATGGAAAATGTATTATTTCCATGTACAGAATGTGACCATCGGGGGGGGGGGGGCATCTTAAATGCATCCCCCCACACTGTTGCAGTGGGGGAAGCAGTGGCAGGAAGGGAAGCAGAGCAGGGAGTGGGGAAGTCAAGTGACCTGCCCCCTACCCCTTCCCTCTGCAGTCCCTGATGCTTGTCCCCTCTGGCACCTACCCCTTGTGCCACCTACTCCTGCACTGCTCCTCCCCTCCTGCTGCTGCTTACCCTCCATTGAGGCTCTGGCCCAGGGTGCGGAGCATGTGCTGGTTCTGCCCCTCCCTGGCTCAGCAGAAGCGGTTACAGTGGTGTGTGGTAATGGCAGCAGCTCCACAATTGGGTCAGGGCTTGGCCTGGAGCTGCTGTTGCTGCCACCAGGTCAGGTTGGGTTGGACCCCGGCTTGAAGGCAAGCCGTGGCGGGGGGGGAGGCGGGGGGGGAGGCCCGCACCCGCTCCCGGTGACAGCTGCAGCTCTGACCAGAGCCTGTGCTGAGGCTGGAGCTGCTGCTGCCGTGACCAGACTGGGGAGAGCGGTGGCTGGGGCGCAGGGCGGCAGCAGCTGCACCTCTGACCCGGATCAGGAGCCAGAGCTATAGCGTTACTTGCCCTTTGTGGCTGCCTTGTGCTCAAACCCAAGACGGGCTCTTCTCTCCATGTCAGAGTAAATATGGGAATCCTCAAGGGGCAGGCATGCAGGGAGCTTCAAACCTTGTGACCCACCTGCAAGGTGGTATTTAATGACTTCTCCTTTGCTGGAGGTGTTGATGAAGCCAGGCCTTGCAGTTGGGGTAGGCAATAAATTTAGTATTACAAGTTCATTAATGTTGCATTTGCTCAACTTTATGAAGGAAAAACATTGGTCATTATGCAAGATGCACCCAGCATAGTCAAAAACGATGCTCGGACGCTACTCCCCACGGGCCTGCCATATGCAGCCATTAACGGGAGCGGTAACTTTGGTCTAAAGGAACTTGATAGTTCTGCGCTGTTCCCACCGCTGCCTGACGTGCTGTTTAGAGACTAAACTATTGCTTACCAAATCTAGTGGCGACTGCAATGATGGTTTTGGTCTGATGCATACCTGTCCCCTGTCTAGCTTTGTTAGAGTTAGTCTGATTCCTAAATTCAATATGCAAATCTTTACAAAAACAAGCGAAACAAAACAAAAAACCGGAGCTTAAGGTATGTGTGTTCAGCTTTAATGCTAGTTCTGTGGCTTCCTTGACTGTCGTTGGTTTGTTTGTTTTTAATATCCTCCTTTGTCTTGGTTTTGTTCTGTTTATGCACTGCAGCATGCTGGGATACTTTGAAAAAATAAATATACCCCTGCTTAAGAAACCCATCTCAAATAACTGCAATGGCCCTGCCTGGAACACAGTGGCGTGCCCCCGTCTGAGGCTGTGGTGCCCCCGTGTGGTCACTTTGTCACTGCCTTTGATACTTTCCTAGGAACAAATCACATTTCTAAATCTTCTGGCTCATTGATGTGGCTGCCTAGAACAGATCCAGCAGCACAACTTTCCCATGCTGTGCCTGGTCACAGCACTAGAAATGCTACTGTCCTAGTGTGCCAAAATTGGGATCCTGATTCCCAGGTAATTGCACCTAGTTGAAGTCACTATAAGCACAAATTAGAGGGTAGGTTTACTTGCCTTTTATTTTGGGAGCTTTTGTGTTGCCTTTGCAGCCTTTTTGCACAGTGAGAAGCTTTCTGTTTAATGTTTAATCACCTGACTCCAGGAGCTGGGGCTTCAAAAAGAGCAGCAAACTTACAAACCTTGGTTATTCTTGCCACCAGTGGCCTGCTTCTCTGTCTTAGTCTTTCCAGTATGCTCACTCAGAAACACCTTGGGGTGCTAGTGACACTGGTAATAGCTTTTATGTTGGGGCTAGGGACAGACATTCAAAAAGCCTGAGCCTGAATTGATTCACTCTTCGCAGGTTAGTCTAAGCTGCGCAGCTTAAACTGATTAATAACTGGACAGACAGTCTCTGTTAAATCAGGAAACGCAGCCACATGCCCACAGTAACTCAAGCCAGAAGCCGGGAGGTGCTAGAGCACACCTGCCAGCCACTGCCAAAGAGGAGGGAAAAGAGATGCCCTCCAAGGCTCTTACCCCTCCCTGCTGGAGCAGAGGGGGCATGGCCAGGCACCAGTCGGGGCTAGCACACCATAGGGGATGCCAGTCACTAGCCTGGGGGGAAGAAGGGGGGGGCAACTGCTGCCAGACAGACTGAAGAGTGGGGACGGGGGAAAAAGTCCTTTCTCTGAAGCAAGCATGTATTGAACACAGCAACTTGCAAAGCATACAACGCGGAACTACCAAAAATCTTTGCCTAAGCTAAGATATACAGCCCAGCAAAACACAGCACACACAACTTAGACTAATTTAAAATGTAAGCCAGGAAGACGAGAAAAAGCCTTGCATAAGTCTGAGGGCAGAATGTCTCCTTACAGCCAGGCATTCAGAACGGCTTTGTTTAGGTATTCCCACCTTTTACAGGTTCTGCTTTATAATGTAACTGTAGCTCTGCAGTCTTTGGTGAATCTGTCTGCAGCTTCCCTTAACCACATCTCCAGCACCTGTGTGATGACTGAGACTGCAGCCAAACCCGGGGGAGGAATTAACCCATTCCCTGGCTGGCTGTAGGCAAGCCGTGGAGGTGCGGCTGGGGCTGGCAAGCCCCAGCTGTGGTCTGCAGGGTTTGTCAGTGGGGAGAGAGGGGACGGAGGGAGGAATTTGCCTTGGGGGCCATGGCAGGCCAGTGTCTGGCCATGCCCTGCCTCTGCTCTGGCTAGAGCACAGAGGGGAGAGGCCAGTCCAACTTTCTGGAGCAGAGCCCAGCCCAGAGAGCATGCTGGGATGCTGGAGTAGTCTGGTTTAGCTTAAACGAGGAAGGGGTCTGGGACAGACATGATATAAACCGGTTTGAACCAAATCAGTTAAGTCTGATACTACATCCAACCAGGTTTATCTCAAACTGGTTTCAACCATTTTGAAGCTGGTTTATGTGCACTGAATGTCTGTTCTGTTACAGGTTTAAACCAGTTTCTCATCACTTAAACCAGTTTATGTGTAATGTCTGTCCCTAGCCTGGGAGATTAGTGCCTTAACTAGCCCTACAACCATATTCTTGCTATGCCTTCCTGCTAGGCCTTGAAGCAGTCTTTGGGAGCCTGTCAATTAGATTTTCATCATTGACCAACCTACTCTTATCACATGGGATTTGGCTTCTCGCAGGGAGGAAGAAGTTTGGTGCAAAGGCAGAAGGATTTTCTGGTACCAATGAGTTCAATGGTGTGGTAAAATAAGGTAGAAGCCGTGTCAGGGTTTTCCATACTAGTTTGCTCTACCCCAGCATGTCCCAACCTTTTTTACCCCATGTCATACTTACCTAAATAAAAAAGCACTGTGGCACACTGGAGCT
>NW_005842081.1:2030735-2039629 GCF_000455745.1 Alligator sinensis | reverse complement strand
GGGGGGGCACACCCCCAGCCAGAAGGCATTTTGGGATGGAGCCATGTCTCTTGCCTGGCTGGAGCCACTCTCACCATCTGTCTGTCCACAGCAGCAGCAGGCCATGACACACCTGGACATGCCTGACGGCACACCGGTTGGGAAACACTGCTCTACCCACCCTGCCTTGAAGCATATGCCACCAAGCATGGGCGGGAAAAAAATTAAGGTACAATCTAAATAGTAAATGTCTGCCATTTGCCTTCACATCATGTGGTCACATGATTCTGTTGCATAAAATTGAAACTGAAACCTTTTTTCTAATAGATTTTTCCCGTAAATACAGCGTTTGTGGGGCAGTGGCAAGGCTATTGCTTTGTCGAGGAAAGCATGACTGTGAATGAACACCAGGGAAGTCAAAGTACTGCTGAGTCGGGTGACCACTTGAGATCATGGGAGTCAGAACTCCTGGTAGCGCTGATATCTTTATTAAACCAACTAGATTTTTCCAAAAAAAAATTCTTTAATTTAGGATTACCATGCATCCAGGTTTTCCCGGACATGTCCTTTTTTTGGACCCCTGTGCTGAGTCCAGGCAAATTTTTAAAATAAGAGCAAATGTCTGGGGTTTCTGCTCTCCCGGGCTGGCTGCTTGGGGCTGGGAGCAGCGGACAAGGTGATTGGCTGTCAGGTGCATGTGCAATGTGGGAGCTGCTTGGGCAGCAGGGCGGGGGGAGGCAGGGGTCTGCAGGTCAGGAGTGAAGGGCACTAGCAGGGCTGGGGGCAGGACACGGGGCTGTGGGGCAGGAGTACAGGGCACTGGCAGGGCCGCTGTGGGTCAGGAGTGAGGGGCACCAGCAAGGGGTGGGGGGCATGGTATTGCTGTTTGGGAGTGAGGGGCAGCAGCAGGGCTGAGGGGGGGGGGGGCTTGTCAGTGAGGGGCAACAGAATGGGCAGGGGCAGGGCACTGGCTTGTCTCCCCTTCCCCCCAACAGGTCTCCTTTGTTGGACCTGGAAATATGGTAACCCTATTAACTGCAAGCTTTCGGGCACAAACGCCCTTCTTCAGGCATAGGAGAAAAAATTGTAAACGTTCTCCTGGGTAGAAGTGAAAGTTCGTATTTCATAAGAGAGTTGAAGGTGTGGTAACATCTCCTGTTTGGCAGTTCGTTTTATATGCAGATTAGGCTCAGAGAAAAGTGGGAATTGTCTATTTACCTCAAAGCTGTGTGGTGCTAAGCAGGATGTAGTCCTATTTCTTTCTGGTTATGGTGTTTCATATTTCACAGAGGAGTAAAAAGGTGGCGTGCTCTTCTGGGCAGGCATTTCTTACGTGGTGAGGTGTCTCTGAGCTCTGATGATGCGATTGACCTCGAACAAAGGCATTTCTACCCAGGAGAACTTTTACAATCTTTTCTCCTACGCCTGAAGAAGGGGGCTGGTGCCCCACAGCTTGCAATTAAATATATTTTATATATATATATAATTTATTTATTTATTTATTTTTGCAAATATCTAGTTGGTCTGATAACAGATATCACCTCTGCCACAAGTGTGATTCCTTTTGCCTCTAGACCACTGTGGCTACAACCTGGATCCCAGAGATCACGGGAGGCACTCCCATGCGGCAGTGCTTCTCCCTAGGGACATGCATTCAGAGAGGGGCGAGGGGGCAGTTGCAGGTCAAGTATCTGCTGAGTTTAAAGGTGCTGGGTTGGCAAAGCCTCACCGGGAGACCAAGCTGACAGTCATTTCGACCCTGTAGCTTACCTGTGAACAAAAGTGTCTCAGTGGAGACGGGCCGGGGCAACGCTGGTGCTTACAAATTAACCAAGCTGTACTCCCAAAAGGAAAAATACATCCAAACTTTAAAGGACACGCACTTGCATAACCAGTGAGAGAGAGTCCATCCCCGCTCTCCCACCCACACCTGAGGCTGAGCTCACGTACTTCATCTCAAAAGGAAAATACAGAAAGGAATGAAAACCGGGGTTTAGGCTGGCATTTCCTTTCCCACCTCCATGCAGGGTGGTTGCAATTTGACCGGCTGGGGCAGAGAAACTGGAGATTCACAGCTCCTGTCCCCCTGCAGGACGGGGATGTTGCAAGTACCACCTCGATTTTAGCCTGGTGGGATCTACAGCCCGGAGCCATGGTCGTGTCTGTGTCTGTTTGGGGGGGGGGGGCTGTGGGGGTGTCAGTCTGTGTGAGGGGATGAGTGTGCAAGGGGGGCAGGTGCCTAAGCTGTCTGTGACTTGGGAGTGTGGGGCAGGGGCAGGGCATGGGCATATCACTCTTCTCCCCCCCCCCCCATCATATTACCATCCCTAAATAGGTGTCCCCTTTTTTTTAAACTAGACATATGGTAACCCTACACGTGATGCCCCTGCCTACAATCACGTTCCTTGACAGCTCCTTGCTAGGGCAAGCCAGGAAGTGCCGGGGAAAAAACTTTGCTGAGTAGAGGCAGAGCAAAATCCCAGACACTTCTTGATGTTTTAAAAAAGAAACCCACCTCCCAAACAGAGATGGGAGGACCCAAAAAGAGGATATGTCCAGGAAAACCTGGACGTATGGTAACCCTAGTCCCAACAAGGGTATTACACCCTGGGTGGTTGTGTGTGTGTAAGCTTTCAGTTGTGACAAGTATGGCAAAAAAGCTTTCTATCAGTCTGGCACTTATTGTTTTGGGGTTTTTTTTTAAAGATCAGTGGATGAATTGGACTGTCCCAGACAGAAAAGTTTCCTGCTAAAATGTGCGCAAAGAAATCCTATGCATTACGTTGGCAATTCCAAGGCCACAAATACCAAGTAGGGAATTGCACGCTGAGAGGTCACATGTGGAAGGAATAACACACTTAAGCTGCATTGACTCGAGTAGAGCTGTGGACCAGCCACAAGCAGCTCGATCAAACCACAAACACATGGACTGAGCACTGTGTGCAGAAGGTAAGATAAGGTTGGCTAAAAGTACTTGCACTAGTGAAAAGTCAGGCAGGAGCCTGTCAGTCACCCTCCCTCTATCCTGTGGATGCTTTCAAGCTGCAGGAAGTATTTCTAGACACAAAAAAAGTTTCTCTCATGTATATGAAGGCAAAAGGCAGAATAGATATGCATAAGCTTTCATGGAGAACAGCTCACTACATGAGATGACAGCAATGTTGCTCACAAATGCTTATGCATTTCTGATTCAGTTACTCTATAAGGTGCAACTCTACCCTGCCTTCTGCATGACTTCAGACTAACCTAGCTAACTATTTTTCTACATATATAAAGGTTGCACTTGGATTTCCAAGGGAACAGATAGGGACTTGCTGACTTTCTAGGTCTAGGAACACAACTAACTACAGGGCTAATGCGAGGGAGCAGTGGGAAAAGCGTTCAATGAATGTACTTGCTTCCGAAACTTGCTCTTTTACCCAGGCGGAAAGTTCCATGCAATTGTCTCAATGGTGATGAGTTGTTTCAATTAAAAATTTTGAAGCTGGCTACCGGGTATTTCGTTTAGAGTCTTCCTGTAGTCTGTCGGAGCTGCCCTGTGCACTCTCTGAATGGCTGCACACTTGTTGCTTCAAAAAATATTGTTCCATGTCAAACAGCAAAATGGACTACGGTCTATTGCAACATTAGACATGTCAAACGAATAACAAGCGTTTTTGGAATTTTTCTCTTGTCCTCCTTGCTCTTTCCCCTTCCTGCCCCACAAGAGACAGAGAAAGAGGGAGCGATCTTAAGATCTTATGTTCATCAGGTTTCGGGCTATGGGCTGAGGGAGAGGAGGATCGAGGTAGTCAACCGAAGACTGTGGCGCTGGTGTCGTCGTGAAGGCTTCGGCTTCCACGATCACAGTCCGCTCTTTGGTGAGAGAGGCGGTGCTCTGCTGGGGAGAGACGGCCTCCACCTCGCTGCGCTGGGGAGGAGGCTCTTCTCAGCCAGACTGGCTGACCTGCTCAACCGGGCTTTAAACAAAGCCCGCTGGGGGTTGGGGGAATTACTGCTGCTGCAAGCCCACTGGGCAGCCTCTGCAAATCCAGCAGGCTAAGGCACTTAAGGGAACCCACCCCTACCCTAGCCCCAAAACTGTCTGTAGGGAAGGCAAGGGCCCCCAGTGGGACACTTACACGTCTGTACACCAAAAGCCAGGAGTTTGGGGAATAAACAGGAGGTACTGGTCCTCCTGCTAAACAAGAATGACTACGACCTCGTAGGGATAACAGAGACCTGGTGGGATTCCACCTATGACTGGGCCACAGGTATAGATGGCTATACCCTGTACAGGCGTGATCGTGCAGATAAAAGGAGTAGGGGTGTAGCTGTCTATGCCAAGGACAGCTAGACGTCCCTCCAAATTGATATTGGCACCCAGGGAGGATGACCGGAGTCCCTCTGGTTTAAAATATGTGGGGAACATGGCACAGGGGACACCATGGTAGGAGTCTACTACAGACTTCCTAACCAGAAACAAGAGCTGGACCAGGAATTCGCCAGGGAACTGGCTGAGGCTGGACGCTTTTGGTGCATGGCTGTCATCGGAGATTTTAACTACCCGGACATCTCATGGGAAGAGCACTCGGCCAAATCTGATCGGTCGCAAAGCTTCCTCGTGTGCATGGATGAGCTCTACCTGACTCAAGAAGTCTATGGACTGACAAGAGGTAAAGCGTTGCTGGACCTGGTACTGGCCAAAGGGGATGATATAGTCAGTGGCCTAAGAATTGATGGAGAGCTGGGTGATAGTGATCACGAGCTGATCACCTTTACTGTCCATCGCAAAGCTGACAAGTCAGTCAGCAATAATGAAGTCCTCGACTTAAGGAAAACTGACTTTGACAAGCTGACTTTGTCGATGTCCTAAGGGACCATGACATGACAGGAAGAGGAGTCCAAGAGAAGTGGTTGCTCCTCAAGGGGGTGATCATGACAGCACAAGGGATGGCCATCCCATCCTGGAGGAAGGGTAGCAAAAGGGCACAGCAACTCCCTTGGCTCAGCAGGGAATTTGAGGACCTCCTTTGCCTAAAATGAGAGACTTATAAAAGATGGAAGGCTGGAAGTACCGCCAAGGAGGAGCACTCAGCACTGGTCCGTGACTGCAGGGAGCGGATCAGGAAAGCCAAGGCTGCAACCGAGCTCCATCTGGCTTCACATAGCAAGGATAATAATAAGTTCTTTTTCAGATATGTAGTGCTGAACCAAATGGGACAACTGAGAACCGACACCCAGGAGAAAGTCAACCTGCTTAATGGGTACTTTGCGTCAGTCTTTCATCAGCCCAAAGGGACCACCCTGCCTAGCATGACGTGGGACGGCCAGGGTGAGGGCATATTTATACCCGGCATCGGTGTAGACCTAATAAAGGATCACTTTGATAGGCTGGACACTTTCAAGTTGGCTGGTCCTGACAGATTACACCCTAGAGTACTCAAGGAGCTGGAAGGTGTCATAGCCCAACCATTGACAAAAATATTCAAAAATTCCTGGTGCACAGGTGAAGTACCTGAAGACTGGAAAAAGGCCAGTGTGGTACCCATCTTCAAGAAAGGGTGGAAAGTAGATCTCAGGAATTACAGGCCAATCAGCTTGACCTCAATGCCTGGTAAGATTTTGGAGAAAATTATCAAAGAGACCCTTCTTGATAAACTGGCTGATGGCAACATCCTGAGGGACGGCCAGCACAGGTTTGTCACGGGTAGGTCTTGCCTGACCAATCTCATCTCCTCCTATGATCAGGTGATGCATCACCTGAACAAGGGAGAAGAGATTGACATCATATATCTGGACTTTAAAAAAGCCTTTGATCTGGTGTCCCAGGATCTCCTTATGCAAAAATTGGCCAACTGTGGCCTCGGCTACACCACAGTTCAATGGCTGGGAAATTGGCTCCGAGGTCAGACCCAGAGAGTAGTGGTCAATGGCAACAAGTCATTATGGCGCTCTGTGACCAGTGGCATCCCCCAAGGCTCTGTCCTTGGACCGGTTCTCTTTAACATCTTTATCAATGATGTGGACATTGGTTTAAGAAGTGACAAGTTCGGCAAAGCCAGCCGAGTTCGCCGATGACGCTAAACTTTGGGGCATAGCGTCCACACCTGAGGACAGGCTAGCAATCCAGGCTGACTTGGATAAACTTAGTAAGTGGGTGGACACAAACCTGATGACGTTCAATACTGATAAATGTAAGGTACTCCACCTCGGTGCGGGGGGAGGGAACCCGCAGCACATTTATAGGCTCGGCAGGGCTGTTTGCTAGCACCACGGCTGAAAGAGACTTGGGGCTCATGACTGACCACAAGATGAACATGAGCCACCAATGTAAAGTCGCAGCTCGTAAAGCAAACAAAACTCTGGCTTGCATCCATAGATGCTTCTCAAGTAAATCCCAGGATGTCATCCTCCCGCTGTACTCGGCCCTGGTGAGACTGCAGCTGGACTACTGCATCCAGTTCTGGGCTCTGCAATTCAAGAAGGATGTTGAGAAGCTTGAGAGAGTCCAGAGGAGAGCCTCGCGCATGATCAGAGGGCAGGAGAATAGGCCTTAGGATGAAAGGCTGACAGCCATGAGACTCTTCAGCCTGGAAAAGTGCAGTCTCGGGAGGGAGACGGACCTGGTGGCTGTTTATAAGTACATAAGGGGCGTACATCAGGATCTGGGAGAACGTCTGTTCACCAGAGCGCCCCAAGGGAAAACAAGGACCAACAGTCAAACTCCTTCAAGACCGTTTTAGGCTGGACATAAGGAAAAATTTCTTTACTGTCCGAGCCCCCAAAACCTGGAATAGACTCCCTTCAGAAGTGGTGCAGGCACCTACTCTGGATTCATCCAAGAAACGTTTGGATGTTTATCTTGCTGGGATCCTTTGGCCCTAGCCGGCTTCCTGCCCCTGGGGCAGGACTTGCTGATCTTCAAGGTCCCTTCCAGCCCTAACATCTATGAAATCTCAATGTGCAACACAAACAGAATTCAATAGTGCCCAATGTTTTTCCACAAACCAGTAGTCCCGTGTCCCAGCGAGCTGCCCCAGCTGCAGCTCACAGTATCAAAAATTCAGCAAACGCTTCCACACAAATTAAGAAAATGTTTCCCCATCTTGGAGACCGCTCTGGAATGGCCAAGGGGAAGCAAAAAGGGTTGAAACACCTTAGAGTCTGGAGAGGAGAATGCAAGAAGACAACCTCTGCTCCCATTCCCCTTACAAAAAAGAAGTGGTCCGTCACTGCTGAACTGTTGGCCATGCCTGACCAACCTGAACTTGTGGATGCAAGCTACAGCACCCTGGTTGAGAATCACTGGATTAGGGGTTACTTAGAGAAGATGCTTTCAAGTCAGCACCCACATCTCAGTGCTGCTCACCATCCCACATCCTGGTGAGCAAAGGGGGCCCAGGGCCAGCACCGGGGACCCAGCTGGAGGGCAGACAAGGTGGGTGACCTGGCCATTTGGGGCCAAGAGGACATGCTTCGACAGTTCGAAGCAGACCACTGCAACAAGCACATCTTCTGGGCAACAGCTGCCCAGGTGGCAGAGTAGGTGCATCAGAAGACGTGACAGCAGTGCCGCACAAAGGCCAACTGTGCAGATATGGCCCAATAGCAGCTAGCCTGGAGGTGCAGGCATCTGTTTCAGTGCCTGTACAACTTGCCCCACACCAAAGTGCATGTTCAGGCGTGTGCTGAAACACAAATCTCTGGCACAAATTTGTGCTGCTGGTATTTGAGCTGCCACAAGTGCACGTGCCTGCATGTGTGGTCATGCCCTAGAGTACTGAATGAATTAGCTGAAGTAATTTTAGAACCATTGGCTGTCCTCTGTGAGAACTTGTGGCCGTCAGGTAAGATCCTGGATGATTGGATAAAGGCAAATTTGGCAGTCAGGTAAGATCCTGGATGATTGGATAAAGTCAGAATTTAGTGCCCATCTTTAAGAAAAGGAAGAAGGAAGATCCAGGAAATTACAGATTAGTACATCTGACTTTGATCCCTGGATAGATCATAGAGCAGGTCCTCAAGGAATCAATTTTGAAACAGCTAGAGGAGAAAAAGGTGATCACAATGCCAGCATGGATTAACCAAGAGCAGGCCATGCCTGCTGATTTCCTTCTATTATAAGGTGACAGGCTCCATGTTTGGGGGGAGAACAGTGGATGAGATGTACCTTGACTTCAGTAAGGTTTTTAACACCATCTCCTACAACAGTCTTATTAATAAGCTAAGGAAATACAGATTAGATGAAAGTACTGGAAGGTGGATACATAGCTAGTTGGAGTATTGTACTCAGCGAATAGTGCTCAATGTCTAATTGGGGGGAGGTATCAAATGGGGTTCCCCATGGGCCTGTCCTAGGTCTGGTATTATTTAACATCTTCATTAATGATTTGGATGATGGGACTGAGTTCATACTTAACAGATTTGTGGATGACACTAAATTGGGTGGAGTTGCAGACACTCTGCAGGGTAGGGCTAGGATCAAGAATGACCAAGATGGACTGGGAAAATGCTCTGCGCTCAACCAGACAAACTTCAACAAGAACAAGTGCTAAGTCCTGCACTTGGGACAGAACAATTGCATGCACAAACAGACCGCAGTCCTGCTGAGAAGGACCGGGGAGTAACAGGAGACCGTAAGCTTAATATAAACCAACAGTGTGCTCTTATTACAAAAAAAGCTGACAGTATCCTGGGATGTATTAACAGGAGTGTCGCTTGCAAGTCACAGGAAGTGATCAGCAAGTGGGGTGGGGAGGAGCTGTGGGATACGAGTCCTTTCTCCCTGTATACATGTAAAGAGTGCGCCATAATAGCGTCTCTTTTACAGAAGTCCTGTCCTGGGGTTCTTCAGCTGCTTTTGGAACATTTCAAAGGGCATGCACATCTGTATAGCTGATCCTTTGAAACATTTCAGCCGTTGCTCCAGTCCA
>NW_005842081.1:2026907-2030725 GCF_000455745.1 Alligator sinensis | reverse complement strand
CTCAAGTACTAAATTTACCACTCAATGACTGGCAATTTGTGATGCCTGGAAAGAACGAAATGAAAAAAAATGCACGTGTTAAATTGCTCCTGATCTCTCTCAGTTAATTAACTACAGTCAAACGGACAAATCCGAGACAGATGCTTTTCAGTGTCTAGCATTAGAAGCTGGTGGACAAATGCATGGGAAATCTAAGGAGGATTAACCTTGCATTCAATAAACAAAGTAAGAAAAAAAACACTTACTCAAACTACCAGAAGCGAAGGAAGAACAAGAACAAAACGCCACAGAACTTAGAAGCACGACTGCAAGTGGGGAAATGATTTTGCAGATCCTGCATCCAAATTAAAAAGAAAAAAAATGCAACGGTGGTGGCAAGCAATCTAGTAACAAATTCTCTCCATGCATCAACCACTGTATGGTTGTCAGTCACTAATCAACCCTGGCAATTTTTGTCATGCTAGTAAATTTGTTTAGGTTAGTCCCTGACATAATTAAGGGTACTCTTAGTTACAACATTAATGGCTGCAGTTTAAAAACAAAAGAGAAGAGGGACTCTGTGGGTTGTTCTTTCTTTTTTTTTTTTTTTAATGAAGCAATGGTTGCTGAAGTTAAGATCTGGGGTTTGGACAGCAGCCAGCTGCCTAGCCTTTCTGTACCCCTGCGTGTGGCATCCAGCAGCTGCTCCTTTTGCCTTCAGCTTTCAGAGCTCAGCTCTCTTGCCAACATTTCAGTCCAGAACAGGAAGATCATCAGGCTCAAGAGAAACCTTTTTTACATAATATTTATTTTGGGCTTGCGCTTTCGAAAGACAAGAGACTTGTGAAACAGGCCTGCCTCAGTCTGCAAGTAAGCCCTGCTGGGCTTATTGTGGGGGTTTGATGCGACTCAGCCACATGACCAGTCAGGTGATGATATTGGGAACAAAGACTAAAGAGGATAAACTGTTAGATCCAGATCAGTGGCTGATCCCGCTTGGTGAGGCGCTTTATGGTACACCCTTGGAAAAATGGGTCCGTGGCCCAGGTCTCTGCTCTGGAGTTTAGGCGCAGCCTGCTTGATGGGTGAGTAACTCCTTTTTTAAGTGCAACATTTTGGTTTTCATGATCTAAGAAAGTTTTAGGCAGTTGTAAGCTTCTGCAGGAAGATGGGGCTTCTCAGATTCATGCAGTTACTGGTTTCTGCTGCACTGTAAAATGCAGAAAGGGAGAGAATAGCCTGCAGGATAAGAAACCTGGGAGTTTTGTAACGGACTGTGTACGTGCATAACAGCACGGAGCTGGGAAAATGTCCCTAAAAAGGTGGTACGGGTGAGCGCTCGCTCTCTCTTTACACGTCAGATATTTATGGATTCTGAATATTCTGCAACACTTTACTTGCAAATTTGTAACAAAATGGAAATAAGGTTTGGAAAACAGCACTTGCAGCTCCAAGAGGCACTGACGAAGCAGAGTCTTTCTGCAAAAACAATTGAACGTGCTCTAGCAGGATCTTAAATACTTAACTCTGTTACAACAGATGATACACTACTGGCCAAACTCCACCCTTGGATGCACAGCGCAGTGGATTAAAAAATGAGAATTGTCTCCCTGTATCTGAGGACAGAATTTGTCCCTCAGGTTCAGAAAGCACTGATATTTTCACTTTTCTGGATCCCAAGAATGTTATATTCTTGAGACTATGTACAAGGCAGTGCCTGCGCATGGATAAACCCTAGAGGCCGATTCAGAGCGCAAGCTCACAGAGATAGTATTTTTGTTGTAATGTTGTGTGTGGTGTCTGGCCCTCGCTCCATCTCCGTGTGCTTTTGTACCATTGGAATACTAAGAAACCAGAAATCCTGAAATGAGCACACTTGCCTTTATAAAATTGTTATTCGAAGGGCTGAACTGCCTAGATAAATTACTTGGTGATCTTAATCTGTCTTCAGTGCACATGATTAACAGATAATGCATTAACTGAGGGAGAGTCCCTGCTCCTTTTGGAGCTGGCCAAATGTGAAGACAGTTCAGCTCAAAAACGGCTTGCTCATGTTCTTATTCATTAGCAGAACAAGATACGTGTGTGCGTGTACCTGGGGAGGGAGAGAGGGGTACTTTAACATTCACCTAAATATACAAATCTAGATTCAATTTGGGTTTTCTTGGATTGAGCCTTCAATTTCTCCCACTTAGCAGACCTTGGAGGAGTGTGGAAGAGAGGATTAGAAAAAAAAAATTCAGTAGACCAATATGACAGCTCTTCTCTTGCAAACTATAGACTAAAGTCTGTTTTCCTTATAGACAGCAGGGGTTAAGCGTGTGTGTACGTCAGGAAGCATGTGCCCCTGTCGCTGAGGAGAGTTCAGAAAACTTTCACAATCGACTCAACTGTGTCCAGTCACATTTTGTGCTTAACACATGAATCAGCCCCTCGGCAATGGTTGCTAGCAGTTCTCTTTCAAGTTAGAAGGAATATATTTTTCTGGCATCCAAACCTATCAAGAAAGCAAAATAAATCACCCCAAGAACTTCAGAGTAAGTGCAGAGTATACACAGACTCAAGGTTGCTTAAATGTCACTTGGACACAGATTTGTTACTAGAGCGAGTGGAGATGTCACCCCCCTTCTTCAGTGCGTTTCAAGTGGGCCTAATCTCTTCACTCTCTTCCAGACTTATTTTTCCAAAAGGCGTTATTCAAACTGTTACTGAATTTTTCATCTACCAAAGCCGGCAAAAGAAAAGTTTCAGTAACTTCTTTGATTAGGTGCAATTATGTTTTTATAAGGTTGCATGTTTCTTTGTTTCTGAAGCCTTCAACAGCAGCAACTTTTTGCCAAATACACTTATTTTTTTCAAATGGTCTTTTTGACTAAAAGAAATACAACTCCCCTACTCCCCATCTCCCTCCCTTTTCCCACCAGGGTGGGCAAACCGTGTTGCAGGAGCAGTGGCCAGGGATGCAAGTCCCTGAATCAGGTAAGAAACATCCTTTCTGCACTTGGCACTGCCACTCCGCCGCACCTCCCATTCCCTCCGCTGCCGCCTTCTCCTGGCCCTCTCTACGTATGCCTCTGGCTGCAGGAAGGGGAGACATGCCTACTACCATCGCTGTCCCAGCTGCTCCTATCCTGCTACAGCGGAGGCAGCGTGGGGAGCTGGGCTTTCCTAGGGAAGTTGGTGGGTGGTTCCTCCTTGCACCAGCTCTTGGGCTGGTGGGGACCAAGCAGGGAGGAAAACCCACTCACTACTGCTGCTGTCCCTGGTGGAGCCTAGATCCCTGCACAGCCCAGCTGGAGTAGGGCAGGAGCAACTCTGGAGCATCTCCCCACTCCAGAGTCAGCTGGGAACAGAAATGGTAGGCAGGGGAGGGGAGAAGGTGTGTTATTCTGAAAAGACCAAGGTGTTAAACTTATAAAGCAATAAAGCTTGCTTATTCAGAGAGCCTTCTTAGCCTCCTGATCTGCTGTTCCTTCCTGTAATCCCCGGGGCCAACGTAACAATTTATACGTAACACTCTTAAAGGTATCCACGCAAATGGGAGGGAAGGAGATGGGAGGTGCTGCTGAGCCTGGAGGAGAAGGGAAGGTATGCGATTCTTACCTGCTTTAGGGACAGTCTCTGGCTGCTGCAGCATGGTCTGAAGGGCGGGTGCCTGTGCCACCACACCGCTCTGGATCCCTCCACTAGCAGCAATCCACGTGCACAAAAATGGGACCGTGGCAGCTCACTGCGAAGTGCTCCCAAGAAAACAAGTAGACTTCAGATGGCGAATAAGGAAGACCAAGTGAGGGAGAAGGTTTTAATGTCTAGGTCCTTTGTCTAAAGGTGGGTGCCAG
>NW_005842081.1:2024167-2026896 GCF_000455745.1 Alligator sinensis | reverse complement strand
ACCTGTCTGTGGTCAGAACCAGCGTTGAGAAAGTCTGATGGCCCCAAGGTCCTTAGACTTGAATATCTGGTAATTAATATGCCACAAAACTATTATTGCCCACTTAGTGCACAGTGGGTGTTACAACAGAGCGTACATACAGCAAAGCATCACAAGTCAAACCTACAAGAGCTGACGTCACTGACTCTCAACTGGGTGCCACAAAGCATGAGGAGATGAGCACACTTAGGCTTTTCTCCCTGCTTGGCTTCTCCCCACCCTGCTGCAAGGAAGCCAGCACACACTTGTCCCAGGCAGTTTCTCCTTCCCCCACCCCACTGCTGTGAGGTGGTAAGCACATTAATAAAGAAATTAGTTGTAGAAATGGGGTGCTCAAGTCACAAAAGTTATGAAGGAATGGCCTTGAAGCTGAAAAGGTTGAGAACCACTGGCTGACACTGAATAGGCATGACAAACAGCAATCCATAGTAAACATGTCCAGAAGACAATCAAGGTATCAGGTACTTCTCTGCTTATTTAGTATATTTTCTGTACTGCCCAATTACATTGCAGAGCAATGAAGAAGTAAGCGTGGCCGTGTCTGCAACCTCCATGATATGCAGAAGTGGGCTAAACTCAGTTTTCCCATGATTAAAGGGCCGCTGTACTTAAAGCCAAACTGTCAATGGACTCATTTGAATTGGTTGCCTGAGTGGGTGGTAGAAATTAAATTCAGTATTTTAGTCATATTTCTTGAATGTCTTGAGGTCACAAACCAGTTGAATTCTCACGCCGCAGTTGTTTGCATTACTACAGCACCTGGCAGCCCCAAGTATGACTGCGGGCCCAGGCCCTGTACGAACACAGAGGGAGAGGTGGTTTCTGCCGTTAAATGGACAGGGCAGAGACGGTGGGAGCGAAGGGATCAGAGGGGTGAAGGGACTTGCAACAGCAGGTCGGTAGCCATAGCATGTTGAGTTGGGTTTGAGATTTTGGTCCTCTCTCTTCAAAGCGCTCAATGGCTTGGACACAGCATCTCTGAAAGGTCACCTGGATCGCCAGCATGAGAATGAAGACCAACAACTTTGCTCCTCATAGAAAGTTCTAAAACGGGGATAATGCTAACCTGTACAGGAATCGCACCTTTACTAATGATGGCACCGAGAAGCGTAGCAAGCTCATTGAGCACCCAGGGCAGGGGGGTAAAGTCCCACCTGCCTGTGATGCTGCTCAGCAGCGGCTCTGGTGGTAGCCCACAGCTGAGCTTCTTGGGAGCAGATTCTGGTGCCCTGCTCACTCCCCTTTCCTCTCCAAGACATACCTATTGGAAACAGGGCTGTGCCTGCTCTGCCAAAGGCTCCCCGGTATGGGGGCAGCACCATTCTGCTTGCCCCACTCATGCCCACCCCTCAGAGACACTGTGGTGGTGCCCAGCTCCTGCAGCAGGGGCAGCTCAGGGTTTCCCATGAGCAGGGGGGATTCTGGGCACCTCCTCGTAGTCAGTGCCCCACTCGCCCCGTCCTAGTTGTACTACTGGATGCACCAGAGCTAAGGAATGAATGCCTAAAAGGACTAAAGACCCTCACAAACCTAATCATCTTCTGCTATGACTGCAACGCAAACAGTATCTGTATTTCAAACTGAAAAAATGCCTACTAAAGCAAAACCACGATTCTTACAGAACTCTCCCCTTGGGCAGATGATGCAGAGAGAACAAACCACATGTGACAACCGTTGATAATCCTATAACTACTGAAAAATACCTACGGTGTGAAGAGATTTAACAGTTAAACCAGTACTGAATAATACTAGTATAAGCTATATAAGTATGTAAGTTATATCTGCATACTCCTACAGCAGAAGGGGATCAAAATCATTGCAGCTTTAACCCCATTTCCCACATGGAAAATATTAACCGAGTCACTAATAATACTTTTTTTTTCTGTTTAGGTATTGTTGTTGGACAGACAACCACTGCCCAGGTCTCTGTGGCCTCAGCATCGGCATCAGCAAGTGCTGGTGGGTTGCCGGCTTCTCCCACAGCAAATACTGCCCAGGTCTCTACCCTACCAAATCCAGTTGCAACACCTTCATCCATTTCCAACCCTGTGGCGAAAGCTGGGGAGCCATCTATTACTCCAAGTATAACATCAGCTGAAGATTTTTCTGCCACTGTAAATGTGACAGCGTCCCCTGCTGCAAATGCGACTGCCGTTCAGGTTCCTACAGGAGTAATGTCAACTGGGGGTCCATCAGCATCTCCATTTACAAGCAGCACAGAGTCCACAAACTGTAGTGCAGTGAACACAACAGCATGTATGCCTTGCTCACCAGGAACGTTTCCCAACAAGGGTAAGTCCCAGAGAATCCTCTTCCCTGTCCCAGTCTTCTCTTTTTTTTTTTTTCTATTACAGGTCAAACACTTGCCATGTGTATTTGGGTGTGGGGGGAGGCAGGGATTGATTTTTCTTGTTGCTGTTTCATGCAAAGAATGGCTGGACTTATTTACCTACTTGTTTCTTCACACTGAAAATCCAGGTTTTATCTGTCTTGTTTTCCCTGGAAAACATCATGGTTAAGCTATAATCCTACCACTTATTCAACTACACACAAAGCAAATGCAACTGCACCTGGGTTAGTTAGCAGATGTGTGACATGGGGGATTTATTTTAATCAACACAGATATGGACAAAATAAAAGAAGTTTAAAACTATTTCTTTCAGCCAACTGTAAGAAAACTCCATTAAGGA
>NW_005842081.1:2023648-2024136 GCF_000455745.1 Alligator sinensis | reverse complement strand
ACTTTTCATTCCTGCCTTTACAGTAAGGGCTGAGAAAGCAGCCCTTTTTGTTGTCTTTTTTTTAATTTATAAGAATGGTTTTTGTTTTTTTAGCAATGAGACCAGGCATTTCTGACATCAAAAAAAAGGTTAAAAAAAATCAATGAGGAAAAATAAATGTCTGCAAACATGCTACTAAAGAGGAAGAGAGCCATCCATTTCCTTTTCCTTCTCCCCATTACATGCCGCCTTTAGAGCAAGTCATATTGTTAAGCTTTTATTTCTTTTAGGACTTCAGTGCTGAATTGAAAAGCTCTGAGGACTATGACGCTCAGAAACAAGTGGCAGTTGTTTCCATCAACCAGATTACTGGGGACATAATCCCCATTCCCACACAATACTTGTTAGTATCAAAGTATTTAGACCCACAGCCAAAGGCCTCTTAATAGGTATGTCTCCTTCATATGCTATGTAGTCAGATGGTGGAAGTCACAACAGCTTGGGGGGGG
>NW_005842081.1:2016355-2023638 GCF_000455745.1 Alligator sinensis | reverse complement strand
CGGGGGGGGGGGGGGGGGGGGGCAGGTAAATAAGCATCCTAGTTTTGGGGTGGTTTTTTTATTAACAAACTGGATAATTTTAAGACCAATGATACAACTTTTATCACTCTCTAAACAAGCACTGACACTCAAGATTCATGGTTCAGAGCATGAGTTACTCTCTGCGGCCAAGCAGAATGGTATTTCTCAGCACTTAAGTACTGTTTTGCCCATCTGGGTACATTTCCCTGGCCTGCATAATCTGCTGTGACATAGCGGGCCTTGGTCCCTGCCAGAGACAGGATAACAGACTTGATGGACCAGCACGCTGTTGCAACAAATTCTACATAATTATTCTGTGTAGATTAAACTGGTTTTGTAGAATCAGATGGATCGTATTTGTTCAGCGCGGGAATGGTAAGTTATCCATGCTCGAAGACTGTTTCTGCTTAAGGCAGAATTCTCTGCTCTGAGGTTTGTAGCTTTAGTTCTATTTCCTGCCAGGCTTAGATTAATCAAAGATCAAAAGCAACCATACACTTTTTCTCCTTTTTTGGATTAAGGATGAAGAACAACTTCCTGGCTTCTCAAATTAAAAGCAGGAAAAATAGCCTTGTTAAGCAAAGATTCCACAATTAAGCCAACAGATTTGAGTCCCTTGAGTACCGACTGTCTGTTTAATAATTATTCTTATGCCTGTCTGAACCAATTTAAGTGCTGTGAGATTATTAAAACCTGATATGCAGTATTAATTTTTTCCCTTCACGATTTGCTTGTTTGAAACTATCATTCCTGGCACTGCCCTGAATTTTTTTTAATTTTAATACTTTATCTTTGGCAATGACTTAAAGTTACAATTCTAATTACTTAAAGGCTTTATTTCACTTTAGAGACATCGAGCTGTCTCTGCTGTTCAGAAGGCTCCTGTGCAGACCGTGCCAATTGCACATCCTGCCCAGCAGGTCACTACCAGCCTCTAGCTGGACAACAGATCTGTTTGCCTTGCCCACAGGGATATTACACTAAGTAAGTACCTAGACCATTGTTGGGATTGGGATTGTATTTGTGGAACCAAACTGTATCTTAAAACCATTAGTTAATACATTTTGAAGAATGTAGAACTAATTTTTCCCCACCCCAGTGACAGAAGGAAACTGTTGAAGAGGCTTTCCAATAGCAGAAGATACAGGATTATACTAACTCAAAAAACTAAGTGTACAAAGGCTCTCAGACTCCAGCTCCTTTTCCGAGATGCCCATTTTGAATTCTCCATGCATTAGGAGGAAGTAAGGTTTTATGACTAAAGAAACAAGATTAGCAAGTAGGAAATATGGGTTTCTCTGTTCAGCTCTGCCAAAAATTTCCTACAGAGTAAATTAAGCAAGTAATTAAATGTCTTCTGCACCTTTGTATTTTCATCCCATATTTCAATGCTTCAGGGGGCCATTATGAAGCTTTATTCATTAATGACTGTGAGATGCAGTGAATCACACCATGAAAATGCCTCCAAATAAATTTCCTCAAAGACTTTCTGGTTTCAGTGGAATTTGTGGGGTAGCCAAATCAAAAATACACTCTTGACCTGGCTGCAGCTATAACTTCTCTACTCTCATCCATTCCCATGTTAGTTTTGTGTACTTTGCATGTCTTTAATTGGATCATTAACATTTTTATTCGTTGTATTTGAAAATACCACACTCCCCCTGAGCTTTGAGACAACTCTAGCTGATACAGGCCCAGCTTAAATATTCATGCTTTCTTTTCTGTCTTCCACAAATCTCACCCAATCTATCAGTTTTCAAAAGGAGCTAAAAAGCCTGACCTTATCTTTCTCCAAAGTGTCCCTTATGGTAGCTATTTTATATACAGCTATTTGAAATGGATACAACAGGTCCTTTTCCTCTGTCCTGGAGACTTAACTTATTGCATCTGTCTCCACCTCCTATTTATATACTGTATATTTTTAGACGTGTGTGGCTACAGCTTAGGACTTGGTGCAGACTCCTAGAATCATAGAAAAATAGGACTGGGAGGCACCTCCAGAGGTCCAACCCCCTCAGCAGAGGCAGGATCACCCCTATGCAAACTATCATATCCAAATTCATTATCTAACCCAGTGGTTTCTAAACTTTGACAAATTGTGCACCACCAATTTAAAACAATACAACCTTAAGTACCACCAGCAAATTTTTGTCATATAAAGTAATTCTAATAAATCTGTTAATGTGTACCACTGACAGGTTGTCCATGTACCACTAGTGGTAACTGTACCACAGATTGGGAACCACTGATCTAACCCTTCTTAGTCAACCCTGACACAATCCCAAGACATAGTATCCTAACCTGCCACAGGTAAAACAGGGGGACAAAGACAACACCCAGCAGCTCCCACTGGGATCGAATTTAGATATCAAATGCTTGAAGCCCAACTTTAAGTGGCGTGGTTTGAAACTCTTGGCTTACACTTTTTGAAGATGGGACTTTATCATTTGGTCTCCTCTGCCTTTCTATTAAGCTTGTAGTGAACTGTGGGAAACATATATCATTAGTATAGAGCACTCCATTTCTTTGCAGAGCAGTTCAAGCTCCAGGTAGTTCTGGTTGTTTTTGCTGAACTGATTTCTGGATTTCATAGGGATAAAGCAGGTACAAGCAAACAATGTCTTTGAGCTCCAAAGCCTTCTCTCAAGCAACTCACATCAGGTCTTTCTCCTCATGACAAACATATAAAGCTGAGCTAAACCCTATTCTTCTCTCTTTATAGTTTTACACAAAGTACTGCGTGTCTCCCCTGTCAGCCTGGCTTTTATTCCAATGAGTCGGGGGCATCAGCTTGCCGCATGTGTGGAAAAGGTATGCTTGGACTTTCTGACTTCAACACAAACATGTGGTGTGATATCGCAGAACATAGAGGGATGGATTACTTAAGAGAAAAGTAACTGTCAATGATCATTTATTTTTTTGTTTTGAAAAAAGTAATCCAATCCCTTTCCATTCCTTTTTTTCTGGCTGTTTATTTTTTATATAGAAACTACAACCGAACCACATAATAAATTACTCTTTTTACATATAACAATGTGTACAGTGTCACCTTGGGAACGTATTCCACAAGAGTTGGGAAAAAAGCTTCCCTATAATTCAGAGAGCACTTTAAAAAAAATGTTTTTTTTGTGTTTTTTTGGAGTTTTTTTAACAATGGAAAGACTTTTTAAAAAGTGAGGAGAATATCATGCCAAATCATTTTCTTACCCCCATTCACTGGTCATTATCGGCTGGATTTTCAGAACGCGTGAGTGTGCACGTTTGCACGGCGTGCAACAAACGTAGGCATGGTAACAGCAACAGTAACAACAATGATGATGATATAAAGAAGATATTATATAAATAAAATATAAAGATATATTTCCAATTTGAAGATAATGGTGATGGTGACCGTAGTGCCCTAGAATCCTAGCCTGTGTGAAACACCTACTGGGCATTTGTTCCTGCAAATACTCAATGAATACATGCAATGTGTTGCTTATTTATGCAAAAAGGGCATTCCTTCTGCAGACACTGCTGTGCAGGTTTAGATTTCAAGCGTCAAACATGGAAACCAAGGCAGGATCCATAGTTTGCTAAGTTTGGGAGAAAAGCCTGTCTGCAAAGTCCACAGTCATAAACTGGGACTACATGGGGTGTTACACTTCCCTAACTGCAGTTTTTCTAACCCAAAGTTCAACATCAGAAATTAAGCCACAAAAAGAAAAAAAACCCTCATCTCTAAGCCATGAGATTATTCTATTATTTGGTTGGGGGCTTTTTGTTTTCTTTGATGTTTGAGCACCCCCTGCAGAGCTGCATATCTGCCAGTAACTCCAAATCTGGGATTCTGGTCCATGTGGCAGGAGCTCTTTCTGGGCATGTCTACATGTTCATTAATTTGCAGTGGTTACTGCACATTTATTTAGTAATTAGTACTTGTATAATCAAGTACTAAAAAAAATGCACAGTAGCACTGGCAAACGCCTTTTTAGTGATGTTACCGGACAGTAGCCTAAGAATACTGTGCAGTAGCGTATCAGCACTGTTTTTCCTATGACACGCTACTGCACAGTACTACTGAGCTACTGCAGTTAGTATCTCGTGTAGACATGCCCTTTGTCTGCCTGATGGTGTGGAGCCTGTTCACCAACCCCATCCTAATTCTGTGCCCCTGCCCACCGCACAGTCCCACATCCACCCATCCAGAATGAATGACGGACAACCCAGAGCACACATGGTTCTGCCCCAGGTGCATCGTGGCTGCTCTTCCAGCCTCAGGGCTTTCTCATCCGTCTCTCCTCCCAGGCCACCAGAGGAACTGCAGCAAAGTGCTTTTCTACCTGGTGCAGTGCCAGGACTTTGTCAACACCTTCATCTCCTTGCCAGGCCTTGGTGGAAGACATGATGCAAATTCAGGGGCTATTCAATATTCACTCCTTTACCCCCTTCCCAGGCCTGATTTCATAGGGAGGGGGAAGGTATAGAGAACAAACTGATCCATCTTATACAGGAGGGAAGAAGAAGCAAAGCAGCTTTGAACTGCTGGGCTTCTCGTGCTCCCTCCTCTTCCCCTTTGGGAAAGTAGCATCAACTTCTCAGTCACCCTCCTCAAAAGCTTCTCAGAAAGGAGGAAGGAGAGTGCTATCTGTTTCCTGAAGCAGCCCTGATTCACTGACTTACCAACTTGCCGAAGAGCAACTGATCAGAGATATTCCCCCTGCCCCACTGGCAAGGTAAAAATGCATATCACAACCAGTTTTCGATTCATTCCTAGAGGACAGAAGGAACTGTTGTGGTCATTGGGACTGTTCTGTATAAATGCAGGCGTTAAGACTGCTCTGAATTAATTTTAGTTTAAACTAAACCAAGAATTACAGATATTTTAATTTTTCAGTGGTGATGAATTCACCAGAAGCCTTTGTAAATTGTTCTAGCATTAATATACTCCCTTAGCCTTATGCCTCATGTCAAGGCTGAATTTGCCAAGTGTCAGCTTTCTAGCTATTGGGTCTTGTTATATAGCCTTTGTCTGCAAGATTGGAGAGCTCTCTTATCAGATTTCTTTAGCCCTTTAGCATGCTCTCGAAAAGTTAAGTCTTTTATGATAAGCTCAACTATTTCACTGTAAGGCATGTTTTTTTAAACCTTTATTCAGTCTCAGTCTTCTCCGAAACCTCTGCAAACACCAGGACTGGATGCAGTATTCTAGCAGTGCCAAATGCAAAAGAGAATATAAGCCTCCCTCCTCCTACTTGATATATGCCCGTTGACACGTTCAAGTACCACATTAACATTTATGACCACTGCTGTGCAGTGGAAGCTCACAGTTATCCAATTATCCACCATTATTCTTAAGTAACTTTTTGGAGTCACTATTTCCCAAGAGAGTCTCACAATCTATAAGCATGGCCTACATTGTTGTTTCTAGATAGATGACATACCAAGAGATCTAGATTAGGTGTACTAGTGACCCATATTTCACTACTTCACTATTTTCTCTAATCCTTGCATGATCAAAGCGATTTTACTATTTTCATAGATTTCATAGACATTAGGGCTGGAAGGGACCTCGGAAGATCATCGAGTCCAGCCCCCTGCCCAAAGGGCAGGAAGTCAGCTGGGGTCATAGGATCCCAGCAAGATAAGCATCCAGTTTGCACTTGAAGGTGTTTAATGTAGGCGCTTGAACCACCTCCGGCGGCAGGCTGTTCCAGACCTTGGGGGCTCAGACAGTAAAGAAATTCTTCCTTATGTCCAGCCTGAAACGGTCTTGTCGTAGTTTATGACTGTTCGACCTAGTCGTCATCCCTTGGGGCGCTCTGGTGAACAAACGTTCCCCCAGATACTGGTGGTCACCCCTGATAAACTTATAGGTGGCCACCAGATCACCCCTGAGCCTGCGCTTTTCCAGGCTAAAGAGCCCCAGGGCTCTCAGCCTGTCATCGTAGGGTCTGCTTCCCTGACCTCTGATCACGCACGTGGCTCTTCTCTGGACTCTCTCAAGCTTCTCCACATCCTTTTTGAATTGTGGAGCCCAAAACTGGACGCAGTACTCCAGCTGCGGCCTCACTAAGGCCGAGTACAAGGGGAGAATGACGTCCTGGGATTTGCTTGAGAAGCATCTATGGATGCAAGCCAGCGTTTTGGTCGCTTTACTAGCCGCCGCATCGCATTGCAGGCTCATGTTCATCTTGTGGTCAATGATGACCCCCAAGTCTCTTTCTTCCATAGTGCTAGCCAACATAGCACTGCCGAGCCTATAAGGATGCTGCGGGTTTTTTTTCCCAAGGTGGAGAACCTTGCATTTATCGGCGTTGAACACCATCAGATTCTCGTCCGCCCACTTGCTGAGCCTGTCCAGGTCAGCCTGGATAACCTGCCTGTCTTCTGGTGTGGATGCTTTGCCCCAGAGGTTGGTGTCATCGGCGAACTTGGCCAGTTCTGATCGCTTCTGACTCCAGTGTCCACATCATTAATGAAGATGTTGAACAGTATGGGTCCAAGGACAGAGCCTTGGGGGACCCCACTGGTCACAGGACACCACGATGAGTGACTTCCATCGATTACTACCCTCTGGGTCCGACCCCGGAGCCAATTTTCCAGCCAGTGGTTCGTGGAGGACCCAAGGCGACAATTGGCCAGTTTCTCCAAGAGGCGATCATGGGACACCAGATCGAAGGCTTTTTTGAAGTCAAGATATATGACATCAATCTTTTCTCCCTTGTCCAGGTGATAGGTCACCTGGTCGTAGAAGGAAATGAGATTGGTCAAGCAAGACCTACCTGCAACAAACCCGTGCTGGCTATCCCTTAAGATGTTGGCGTTGGCCAGTCCATTAAGGATGGCCTCTTTAATAAACTTTTCTAAGATCTTCCCCGGGATAGAAGTCAGGCTGATGGGCCTATAGTTAGCCGGATCCACTTTCCTCCCTTTCTTGAAGATAGGCACCACATTGGCCTTCTTCCAGTCTTCGGGCACTACACCAGAGCGCCAAGAGTTTTCAAAGATCCGTGCTAGAGGCTGGGCTATGATGCTCGCCAGCTCCTTGAGTACCCTGGGGTGAAGATTGTCAGGGCCGGCTGACTTGAAGGTATCCAGCTTCTCAAGATCTTCCTTCACGAAGTCAGCATCAATGGAGGGCAGGGAATCACCCTCACCCGGACTTCCCGGCCCTGTAGCGGGCATGGGCGTCCCATGGGACTGATGAAAGACCCAGGTCTTTCATCATTTTCTTCCAGGTCAGACAAAAATGTTAGATAGCATGGGGCCAACATCTGATT